>NC_043018.1:7934059-8009059 GCF_006345805.1 Octopus sinensis | reverse complement strand
GGAACCGGAGAGTCTGTATCACACACAAATGGGTTAATGGGAGATTACGTGTCACTGGGTGAAATGAAAAGAAAAAGAAACCTTTACCAACCTCCATCCTCTTCATCGGAACCATGTGCAACTGGTTTCAGTTTGGACAGTGCCAGGGCTAAACCTTCTACGATTTTTGTATTTTCTTTGTTGGGTTTTCTACTCTGAAAGAAGAAACAAAAATAATTATATTACGATGATGATTAAGCCTCATCATCAAGATTGGCATCACCATCATCATCAGCAGTGACATTATTTAAAGTTCATTCCCATGCTGGCATGGGTTAAATGTCTTGATAGAAGCTGGCAAGGCTGGGAGTTGCACCAGGTTCCATAGTCTATTTTGGCATGGTTTCTACAGCTGGATGCCCTTTCTAATGCTGACCACTTTAAAGAGTGTACTGGGTGCTTTTTACATGGCACCAGCACCAGTGCTTTTATGTAGTACCATCACCAGTTCCACAGGTAACTAAAAATAAACAAAAGAAAAAAAAGCCCATTCTTTCCTAATTTAATCAAGCAATAGATATTTTGAATCTGGTAAATACATTCCATATCCATATATAGTAAACACACACAACAATTTTGTTGTAGACGCACACAGCTTGAGATGGTCTACTGAGAGTAACACACTTCATCTATTCTGTCTAACTTGTAAATAAACTGGTTGTTAATTGCATTTTTAATTAAGACTTTTTTCCTCGCCTGCTGGAGCTTGAAACAACACAAAGAACAATTTTAATGAGAGAAGGCGATATTCATCTGATATCATGAACCTTGCCTCCCATTATAAGTTAAAACTCCCACAAATTGCATACTTAAAGGAAGGCTGTATTGGATAATATAGTTCCTGATAATATGAACGACAGGATGGTCATGATTGGAATGCCTTTAATCATAGTTCTTCAATTATAATTGATGTGGGAGTACACTATGCTAAAGTTTGCTTTGAGCCAGTGAGGGTAGACCTCTGCACAAGCTGTGACATGCTAGATATAACAGTGAAGTTTCCCTCTAGTAATCTTTATATATAAAATTGAAGTTGTGTGTGTGAGACTCTGTCTCCTCTGATATAGATTCCTAACTACTCCCACATTTTGCGATGCAATTTAACCAAAAGCGGGTATCTTATAGTCGTCATTCATATCGAGCCCTTCTGGGTATTAGCGCACGTCTACGATGAGTCTACGATTTAAAAAAAAAATTTACCATCATTTTCCCGCATTTTTAATGATTTTTGCTCGGGTTATATAAGGGAAGTAACTCTCTAAAAATGCTTATATAGTTATTTCCCTTACAAACCCGAGCAACGCCGGGCGATACTGCTAGTAATCTATAATTTTAAATTAAGAAAGAATACATTGGAAAATCAAGTCCTATAATAGCAATGCACCCTGTTGTTGCCCAGGGATTATGACCTACAGCCACATTGTATTATTTGTTCCTTCCTTATGGGCAGAATCGACACACAAGGAATATGAAACAAAAAACTCTTCTTTATAAATATGTTTTTTGGTCGTTTTCTGATGAACAATGCTGCAGTTTTCCATCTACCAAATTCAGTCACAAGTCTGTGGTTGGCCTAGGGCTATAGTAGAAAACACTTGCCCAAGGTACCATGCAGAGGGACTGAACATGGAACCATGTGGTTGGGAAGCAAGCTTTTCAACCACACAGTCATTCTTGCACCTAATACATGTACGTGTGTGTGTGTGTGTGTTTACATTTGTTCTTAAATCGGGTATTGTGTCCCACTATGTCCCAAAATCTAGCAGTTCATCAAGTAGAGATCTATAAAATAAATGCCAGAATGAAACACATACTGAGGTCAGTGTGGGATGACGTCAGCAGCTGGGGAGCTGACCGGAACTTGGGGCTGACCGGAAGGGGCAGCCGTGACGCGCGCGCAGCGAGTGGGGATTTCTGCCTTTCAAGTCAGGTCGTCGAGGGGGGTTAAGACGAGTGATCACATTGTTAAGGCTGGGTGATGCAACTTCTATCTCTAGCGTTCGGGTCGGGCTGTGTTGAAGGATCCGTTACCGCTGAAGGGCCTACATCAGAGCGAAGAGAAGGTAGGTGCCTTCATTTCGAATCTCTTGCACACACCACAGTCAGTATGATCAATTAAAGTTTTAGTCAAACGACTAAATTCAGTAAATTAATGTTTAAAGACTTAATGGCTTCTAATTCAAGGTAATGGATTACTAACCACAAGGTACTGAGTTCAAAACTTCGCATTGAACTTCCACTCTATACAACAACAGTATATGTACGTCTCAGTCTACTTGGTATGTATGCTCCTAGTAGCATAGTACTACTGGCACTCAGTGTGACACAGAATGTGACAAGGCTGGCCCTTTGAAATACAAGCTCTACTCATTTTTGCCAGCTGAGTGGACTGGAGCAACGTGAAATAAAGTGTCTTGCTCAAGGACACAACACATCACCGGGAATTGAACTCATGAATCTATGATTGTAAACCAAATACCCTAACCACAAAGCCATGTGCCTTCACTAAGTAACAGACTTGTATTCACGTGGCAATGTTTTTAATGATGTCAGAACCTATGTTGGGTCTTTTCGGTTTGAACGGCAGTTTTTTCTAGCAGTGTCATATGAAATTGTCACCCATAATTATGACCCTAGTATCGATCTATTGCAGTTCAATCTGTTTTAGGTTTAGGGTTAGGGGTGGGGGGAAGGGTATCTTTTTTTCTTCACAAATGTAAATAAACCCAATCTGTTTCTTAAACAAGGGACATATTCATACGGCACAGAATGTTTTTACCTCAATGTACATCATTGATTGGTTGAAATTGCAGAAATTGAAGAAAGAAAAACAACAAATATCTTACAAACTATAGAATTTTCTCAATAAAGCCAAGAGAAAAAGATGTTTTATAAACACATTCTACCAGTATACGAAGTTTAAGATTTTTTAGTTACCTAGAAATTATGTTAAAAACTGCTGTTCAAACCGAAAAGATCCCCTATGTTTACACATCCAGTAACTTGTTATTTGTATTTGTTTTATTTAAGGGGGTTTTGTCTTTGGGAGCTCAGTTTCAAATGCAGGCTGTTTGTTGATGATTCTAGATGATGTAGTTCTCAGTCGAGAGAGAAATACATAAACCATAATCCTTCGAAAATAAATAGGGACAGTCAGACCTGTTTGTCCAGGGGCCCATGAAAGCTTATAGAATCTCTCTCTATATATAAAGCTGAAGTTGTCTGTGTATGGCAGGTTTGGTAGCCTTCAACTAACACTATCTCCTCCGAGACCCTGCAGCGCAAGTTGACCAAAATTGAGAGTATGATAGAAGAAGGCGTGCTCTTCCTTCTGTAGAAGAAAAAATTCAAATCGGACCATGTTAAGACCAAAAATTATTTACATCAAAAAGGTGCTTTTTTTCTATGAAAATCCCTAATTTTACGATTTTTTGACTGCTGTGTCGCCATTTTTTTTGGTGTATTTCAACCAGTGTGTATTTCAGTGTGTATTTTGGTGTATTTCACTTAAAGAGAATAACAAGCTACATAATGCAAAATTTTTACTTTTCAAAAATTCCAATTCTAAAGGGTCAAAACAAACCCAAGCAACGCTGGGCGATACTGCTAGTAAATAAATAAAACCTGAAGGCATGCTCCAGCATGGCCATAGTTCAAGGATTAAATGCAGTAAGAGAAAAAAAACAAACAATAAAAATATACTTACACTATTTACTGGAAGCACATAGTCTACTGAAAATAGAAAAGACTGATATTAGTGATAAGAAATCTAAGGGTATTCTGTTTTATTTTCCTTGAGACCCAGAACCCTTATTGCCAGTTATCTGATTTTCATATCCTCCCCCAAAAGGGACGCCAGTCTGACGGATATTCGCCCTCATCTTGTTTGTTGTTAACACAACGTTTCGGCTGATATACCCTCCAGCCTTCATCGGGCATCTTGGGGAAATTTCGAACCTGGGTTCTCATTCCTAAAGTATTTTTCGATGTTGTTGTTGTTGTTGTTATTATTATTACTATTATTCAGGTCACTGCCTGGAATCGAACTCGGAATCTTGCAGTTAGTAGCCCACGCTCTTAACCACTACACCAAATGCCTACGGGCATATGGCGTAGTGGGCATATGGTGTAGTGGTTAAGAGTGTGGGCTACTAACCGCAAGATTCCGAGTTCAATTCCAGGCAGTGACCTGAACAACAACAACAAAAATGTCGCCGCCACCGCCGACAACAACAATAATAATATCGAAAAATACTTTAGGAATGAGAACCCAGGTTTGAAATTTCCCCAAGATACCTGATGAAGGCTGGAGGGTATATCAGCCAAAACGTTGTGTTAACAACAAACAAGATGAGGACAAACATCCGTCAATTGTAAATAATGTAAATAATGTACATAATTCTTCATCGCTTAAATATGGAACCGGACGTCAATCTTTTGTAGGGTTTGGGACGAGCAATTTTGAGGAGAGGGGCCAATCATTTGCATCAACCCCAGTACTTGATGGGTACTTCATTTTATTGCCCCTAAAGGGAAGAAAGGCAAAGTTGACCTTAGTGAGATTTGAACTCAGAATGTAAAGAACCCAAAGAAATGCAACTAAGCATTTTGTCCAATATGTTAACAATTCTGCCAACTCACCATCTAATAAGAAGGAACAGATTATCTTTAACCCTTAAGCATTCAGATTTCTCTGTCAATAGTAATGCTTATTTATTCACCTTGTTTTGAATTAATCATGCATTATATTGTAGCTTCAAGAATCCAATGATGTGATTGTTTATTTTTAAAAGCCGTTCAGCGATGTGCAACCAAAAGAATACCCTCCATCAAGCATTTGCCATATTCTAAACGCCTTACTTCCCTGGTCATGGACACATTGAAACTCCAATGACTGGCAGCTGACTTAGTAGACACCCATAAAATTATTAACCATCTTACAAACAATAACTCTGATCACCTTTTCAAACTCCACCTGTCTAACACTCATGGACATGTTTACAAAGTCAGAAAACAGCACAGCTCCCATGACTTTCAGAAACATTTTTTCATGCTGAAAGTTGCTGAAGCATGGAACAAACTGCCGGCATCAGTTGTTAGTTGTCGGAGCACTGCATCCTTCAAGACTTCCATGCTTCCTGAGATTTGTCAACACTACACCTGATTTTCTCCCCTCCATACACACGCAAGCATGTATCTGACTCATACACTGTTCACTTCCCAGACATTTGTACATTACTGCATATACTTTATATGCATTTTTGACAAGTTGTGGTGCACCTGAGCACTGTATACAATAATTTCATTATTATTTTTATTATTATGAGTGAGAGGCCGAATCCGTCCAGTTTCATAATAAAATAGGTAGAACATTTGGTCTGGATATAGCTGGTTTAAATGCTAAAGGGTTAAACCTTTAGCATTAAGATTTCTTAATCAAATGTAATGTTTATTTATTCACATTAGTCATGCCTTAGCTTGTAGCTTTGCAGTTTCAATAATAAGATGGTTTATTTTAAGAATGACATTATAGGGTAGATGTGAAAGGTTGGATCTAGCCAATTTAACCCTTTCGTTACTGTATTTTGAAATGCTCTGTGTTTCTTTCAATTACTTCAAATATAACAAAGAATTTAGTAAAATAATTTGGTTATC
Source organism: Octopus sinensis (assembly GCF_006345805.1). NCBI lineage: Eukaryota > Metazoa > Mollusca > Cephalopoda > Octopoda > Octopodidae > Octopus > Octopus sinensis. The sequence goes on along the minus strand of NC_043018.1, from coordinate 8,003,365 downwards.
ATTAAGCTAGTGTTAGGAACATAAATTGTGACCAAGGTTTGGTGAAAGATTTCAATTCAAAACTCATGAAAACAAGACATTTGTACTCAGAGCCAGAGCTGGTTTCAGCCGGTTTGGTAACGAAAGGGTTAAAGATAAAACATGTAGATTATTTTGGCCAGATATACTCTTTTACTTGTTTCAGTCATTTGACTGTGGCCATGCTGGAGCACCGCCTTTAGTCGAGCAAATTGACCCCGAGACTTATTCTTTGTAAGCCCAGTACTTATTCTATTGGTCTCTTTTGCTGAACCGCTAAGTGACGGGGACATAAACACACCAGCACCGGTTGTCAAGCAATGCTAGGGGGACAAACACAGACACACAAACAGACACATATATATACATATATACGACAGGCTTCTTTCAGTTTCCGTCTACCAAATCCACTCACAAAGCATTGGTCGGCCCGGAGCTATAGCAGAAGACACTTGCCCAAGATGCCACGCAGTAGGACTGAACCCGGAACCATGTGGTTGGTTAGCAAGCTACTTACCACACAGCCACTCCTGCGCCTATGGTAAGTTACAATGCTAAAGGGTTATATATTTCAAATTAATTTTTTTTGTTTTGAAAAGGAAATATTAATAACATTTAAATATCGCTGTTTATCATTATTTACAAGATTAAGACAGCAAACAGGCAGAATTGGATAAAATGCACAGCAGCCTTTACTCCAGTGTTACATTTGAAAATAATGAAGAGTTTGGCACAAAAATAACTTTGTCATCATTAAGCTGGTATATGAGGTTGTAAGTTCGAATCCTGGACCGGGCTGCGTGTTGTGTTCTTGAGCAAGACACTTTATTTCATGTTGCTCCTGTTAACTCGGCTGTAGAAATGAGTTGCAACATCACAGGTGCCAAGCTGTATCAGCTGTTGCCTTTCCCTATATATATATATAGGTTGGACCTGCTTCGGTCATGCCTGACTGTAGGATTGCACCTAGAAAGTAACCCTCCCAGGTACAAGTCTGCGCAAGGTTGTTTATGGAAGACCAGCAGTAGCCCATGCATACCATCCTCCCCTCTCCACACCACCAGTGTTATCCAAGGGAAAGGCAAAGGGGCTGATACAGCTTGGCACCAGTGATGTCGCAACTCATTTCTACAGCTGAGTGAACTGGAGCAACGTGAAGTAAAGTGTCTTGCTCAAGAACACAACACGCAGCCCGGTCTGGGATTCAAACTCACAACCTCATGATTGTAAGCTTGACGATCTAACCACTGAGCCATGCACCTTCACTAAGCTGGTACTTTGATGGAAGGTTTTAATTTAGACCTCTTTAAAACAAGGTGTTTGTATCACGGACCACAGCAGTCTCGGGCATTTTGGTATCAAAAGGGTTAAGAGCTATTTAGTTCCAAAGAAAACAGTGTCTGGATATTAGGATGATGTCACAGTTATGCAATGAGATGTCTGAAAACCAAGGAGTTTGGTACCAGACTAAAAGAATAAAAAACGGTAACAGGTGTGTATTTTAATTGAGGTTTGCGGTTAAGATCTCAGGGACCACCAGAAAAACCTGGGGCAAGGTGACAAGCTTGATGGTTAAGCTGAGAGAAAATTATCTGTAGATAATATAAACTCGATAGCACTTTTATAGGAAATTGAAAGAAATATATACCAACCTTCATCTTTCTTACCAGGTGTAACTGGTCTCAGTTTAGACATTGCTTGTGATAAATTTTCAGGGCCTTTATTAGGATCTTTGGAAAATTTTCTGCTCTGAGAAGAAATGAAAATAATATAAACAATAATGATTTTGTCATTTTCCGTGAGTGTGTTCCAAATTTGGAGATAAATTGCATATTAAATTGATTCTGATCAACCCTTTACACTGGAAAGTTCGAGTTACCGTCAAGAATGACTCCGGTAATTTGGTACAATCATTTCGTACTACATCATTTTATTAAATGTTTTAAGTATTACAACGGTTTTAAAATGCTGAGCACTCATCAGCCAATTATAGAGGTTTTCCATCAATACAAAAATTTTCATATCAAGTGAAAATTTTTGTATTAATGGAGAACCTCTATAATTGGCTGATGAGTGCTCAGCATTTTAAAACTGTTGTAATACTTACAACATTTAATAAAATGATGTAGTACGAAACGATCGTACCAAATTACCGGAGTCATTCTTGTTGCTTATTTTGAATATATATATATATATATATATATATATATATATATATATATATATATATATATACACACACACACACAGTGTTTTGTTTCATTGTTATACGATAATATTGTAAGAGAGGGTTTATTGATTATGTCAGACCCCAGTGCTCTGCTGGTACTTATTTTATGGTCCCCTAAAAGGACAAAAGGCATAACTACAACAACAACAACAACAATCATAAACAAACTTACATTTGCTTCTGAAGTGAATTTTTTCTGCTCCCTTGGTTTGTGCGCACTCTTTTTGCTACGTGATGGAGGAATTGGAGGTGGCACTATGTAGTTACCTGTGAACATAAATTGAAAATGATACTTATAATTACTACGTAATTAATTTGGTATTCCTAATTTCTAACATAGATGCAGGTATGGCTGGGTGGTTAAGAAGTTTGCTTCACAACCAGGTGGTCTCAGGTCTCTACTGTGCAATGCTTTGAATAAGTGTCTTCTGTTATAGCCCCAGGTCGTCCAAAACCTCTTAAGCGGATATGATAGACATTAAACTGAAAGATGCCCATATACTCTTTTACTTGTTTCAGTCATTTGACTGCGGCCATGCTGGAGCACCGCCTTTTAGTCGAGCAAATCGACCCCAGGACTTATTCTTTGTAAGCCTAGTACTTATTCTATCGGTCTCTTCTGCCGAACCGCTAAGTAACGGGGACGTAAACATACTAGCATCGGTTGTCAAGCAATGTTGGGGGGACAAACACAGACACACACACACACACACACATATATATATACATATATATATATATATATATATATATATATATATATATATATATATATATATACACGACAGGCTTCTTTCAGTTTCTGTCTACCAAATCCACTCACAAGGCTTTGGTCGGCCCAAGGCTATAGTAGAAGACACTTTCCCGAGGTGCCACGCAGTGGGACTGAACCCGGAACCGTGTGGTTGGTAAGCAAGCTACTTACCACATATATTTGTATATATATATATAAATATATACAAATCATATATTTATGTTAAGAAAAAGATATGACACAGGAAAACGATGGTTATGTTATGAAGTTCATTAGCTTGTAGCTGTTTCTGCTATAAGGTTTTGTGGACTTGTTGTTGAGTGCCTGAATAACATCCTATAGCTTCATGAGAACCTCGAATATGAAGTGGAATTTATTTGGGGAAAAAAATTTACATTTATGCAATATACAGAGAAGGCAATAGCAGTGAGAATGTCATTACTGGTGTATATTAAAATTTGTACATCCGAAAGGCAGTTATATTCATGTATATGTTTGTGTGTGTGTGCATGCATATATATATGTGCATACGTGTATGTGTGTGTATTTGTATGTATCTTTGTCTTGACTTCATGCGATGGTTGTAAATGAGCGTAACCATCATACAACCAACGTCGTCCTTTTCCAGTTTGCTGAGAATCATGGGAAAATCTTACGCTGCATGGAAAACAGGTGAGGGTTAGTGACAAGAAGGGTACCCAACAACAGAAAAGCATGCCTCAAAAAAATTCCACTAGACTTGTACCAGCATAGGAATGTGAATGTTAAATGACGATGATGATGATGGTGATGAAATGACAATGATGCAACAACAACAACAACAACAATGATGATGACTTTCTTCCATACTGACAAGGCCAAAATTTTAAATGAGTTCTATATATATATATATATATATTTCTTTATTGCCCACAAGGGGCTAAACATAGAGGGGACAAACAAGGACAGACAAAGGGATTAAGTCGTTTACATCGACTCCAGTGCATAACTGGTACTTTATTTATCAACCCCCCGAAAGGATGAAAGGCAAAGTCGGCCTCGGCGGAATTTGAACTCACAACGTAATGACAGACGAAATACGGCTACGCATTTCGCCCGGCGTGCTAACGTTTCTGCCAGCTCGCCGCCATTATTTATATTTATATATATATATATATATGTGTGTGTGTGTGTGTGTGTGTGTGTGTGTGTGTGTGTGTGTGTGTTACTTATATCTACTTTAGTTCCTTATTAACTGCATTCATGGCTATCACAGCTGCTCCATAACAATCTTCCTGCCTCAAACAAGTTTGTTGACATTTTTAATAACATTTCTCCTTTAAATATAGACGATAGGGAAAGATAACTGTGCCCAGCCTGATTAGGAGAGACATTCAAAGGTTCTAATCCTTTTTTTCTCTCCAAAAATGTCTAGGTAACTTTAGTGGAGAAAATTTATTAAAAAATGGTGTAAATTTATGGATCACTGATGTTAATGATGAGAACAGCCACAGTCGAACCAATTCTACTATATGACGCAGAAACCTGGACGTTATCAAAGAAGCTTGAGAGGCGGTTGGATGGAACCTACACTCGCCTCCTTATGAGAGCTCAAAATCTCTCGTGGAAGCGTCATCCAACCAAAGTACAAATATATGGGAAACTAGCACCTGTGTCATCTCTTGTGAAAGGTAGGAGAGTCCAGTTTGCTGGACATTGTGGTAGAGCTGAAAACGAGGTAATTTCTCCTCTTCTCCTCTGGAAGCCATCTACTCGCAATACCAGAGGGCGCGCACTCTCCTACCCTGATGTAATCTCCAGGGATACAGGCATCCAGCAACAGGACCTCCATAATGCCATGATGGACCGTGAAGTCTGGCGTAGCATGGTAAATTCCATTGTCTTGACCACGGTCGAACAATGATGTTGATGACAGCTGGGAGTGGAGGAGAATAAAGCCGGTGGATGTGGTGATGAGAGTACAGTGGTGGGAACAGTTGTGGGAGTACGGTGTGGTGGTAATGTTGGCAGGAATAAGGAATAAGGGGGTCGGTGTCTCTTGCCTAAAAGGCTACACTTAGAATATGTTGTGTAAACATTCAGGGCCTGGATTTAGTTTGGAAGCAGGGTCGCTTGCTCAATGAATTCAAGTCGCTGGATATAGATGTGTCAGCCATTAGTGAGACAAAGATTTCTGGAGCACCACACAACCTGACACCCATTTCCAATGCTTACAAAATTTTCCTATCCTGCGGTTTGTTGAGTTTGAGTGGTGGGGTAGCAGTGCTGTTCTGGAAATCCTTGAACCTTGAAATACGAAGAATCTTCCTGAACCTGAATGGTAATTTGGTGATCCTGGACATGAATGGCAGGGAAAGTGGACCCTTCAGACTGGTGGCCATCTATGCTCAGACCAGAACAAATCGGCCTAATTTCTTCAGGCATCTAGAAAGTTTCCTTGGAACATCTTGCCCTTTAGTATAAGTGGGTGAGTGGAATTGTCTTCTAGATGTATATAATGACTGTGGAAGAGTTAACACATAGGAGAAAGAGGTGCAGAAGTCTCAAAAACTTGCACTGTTTCCAACGTTTTGATAGGTACCAGCTAGATTTCCTTGATGTGACAGTATGGATATGGATCAACCACAGTGGGTCATCCAGATCATATCTAGATAAAGTATTTGTTGTGGCAGGGGGCAGGGATGGCATCGAATGTCCACAGTTCAAGCTGGTTGGCTACACAGACCACAAATTTGTGATTTACTCAGTTGATTTAGATAAGACTCTAGACAGGGAATTGTTCATTGGAAGTTGAGTGCATTCCTACCAGCATGCAAAAGCTACAGGAATCAGATCTATGTACTCGTTAAGCTGTAATTAATGAAGCTGGTGATGGAGCATCCTGAAGAGTGTGATTAAAGCAGAATTGATATGTTTAGCAAAAAGCTAGCAACAGAAATAGTTCAGAGGGAGAATGAGCTAGCGATCTAGAAGAGGCAATTAGTAAAGGCATCACAACCAACATGCTAATGGCAAGCATGCCTTTGACCATTTTTTCAAGGTGAAACATGAAAGTTGCATTGTCAGAGTTAAGGCCTGTGCATTTTAACATGAGAATCTATAAGGGATTAGTGACAAAGTTCTAAAGGAGATTCTGGGTAACACCAAAAGCAAACTGGTGAGTCTGTTTCAGAGGACTTTCCAATTGGGGATTACTATGGATAATTTCCAAAACTTCTTGGACAACCAGTGCTACCAAAGGATGCCATCAGTTTGAGACAAACTCTACAGACATAGGAGTTCCATTGAATGTACTTGTCCCAAATGTGTGCAGAGCAATGAAACTGTTGTGTATGTACTTGTTCAATGCCAAGACCAGAAAATTTTGAGTAGAAGGAACTACCAATTATATCTAATTCAATATCTCATTAATATTTAAATTTATTTGAAGTCTCAACATAAAGAGATGGACCAGAATACTCCAAGATGTTTCATCATCTGCTCTGCTTATTTTGTCACACCCCTTTCTTTCACATCGGAGCCGTTGTTGTCAAAGATATCTTAAGAAAGGCACTTAACTAAGACGAAAGCAGTGTCTGCGTATTGGAATGATGTCAGTTATGCTATCGGTCATCTGAAAACCAAGGAGTTCGGTACCAGATTAAAGAAATATAAAATGGTAACAGGTGCATATATTAATTGAGGTTTTCAGTTAAGATCTCAGGGGCCTTTGGTTTTGTTGAAACCTCCATAAAAAAAAAAAAAAAACTGGGGCAAGGTAACAAGCTTGATCGTTAAGCTGAGAAAAAATTATCCATGGATAATATAAAGTTGATAGCACTTTTATAGGAATTGGAAAGAAATATTTACCAACCTTCATCATCTTCCTTACAACTAGTTGCAACTGGTCTCAGTTTTGAGAATGCTTGTGATAAACTTTCAGGGGCTTTATTAGGATCTTTGGAAAATTGTCTGCTCTGAGAAGAAATGAAAATAATATATACGATAATGATTTTGTCCCTTTCCATGAGTTTCCCAAATTTGGAGATAAATTGCAAATTAAATTGATTCTGATCAACCCTTTACACTGGAAAATCAAGTGAAGCCAGGGAAAATTTGAACCGGGCACTTGAAGAATGGAAACTAAATAAGTTTAGTTTGATACTCCAATGCTTTTCAGTTAATTTGATTTATAATATTGTTATTGTAGTTTAGCCCTAGGTCACTCTGATTGAGTCAACAACCTATAATTAAAGGAATTCCAGCTTTCCAGTCATGACCTGCCTGTCTTTTTCTGCATCTACAAATTAGTGTGTCCTTTCTATTTTGATCCTTTCACGTGCATACATACATATAATATTTATCTATACATACTAGCAGTATAGCCCAGCGTTGCTTGGGCTTGTTTTCTTTTCGACTCTTTAGAATTGGAATTTTTGAAAAGTAAACATTTTGCATTATGTAGCTTGTTACTCTCTTTAAGTGAACATTTTTCTGGTTGAAATACACCGAAAAATGACGACACAGCAGTCAAAAAATCGTAAAAAATAGGGATTTTCATAGAAAAAAAACACCTTTTTGATGTAAATAAATTTTGGTGTTAACATGGTCCAATTTGAATTTTTTCTTCTACTGAAGGAAGAGCACACCTTCTTCTATCATACTCTCAATTTTGGTCAACTTGTGCCGCAGGGTCTCGGAGGAGATAGTGTTAGTTGAAGGCTACCAAACCTGCCATACACAGACAACTTCAGCTTTATATAGAGAGATTTATGATGATGACAATATATACATATATATATATATATGTTAGGAAGGGCATCCAGCTGTAGAAACATTGCCAGATTAGACTGGAGCCTGGTGCAGCCTTCTGGCTTCCCAGAACCCCGGTCGAACCGTCCAACCCATGCTAGCATGGAGAACGGACGTTAAACGATGATGATGATGATGATGATATATATATATATATATACCACTGACAGTCAGGATTTAGCCAAACCATCCAGCGATGGAATAGTCACCACTGATGAGCTTTAATCTTAAACAAAACTAGACTTGTATAGTGATCTCGCTATTGTCTCCCCTGTCAATCTATGGAAAGTGTTTCCTTGCAGCTTTAAGGGTTTTAAAGCTTTTATTTCTAGCAATGTAGGTGCTACCCTGCACCATTAGTGACAATTGAATTTTTTCCTTTTTAGTTTTATATTGCGTTTAGTTACCTTCATTATTTTATAATATATATATCATCATCATCATCATCATCATCATTGTTTAATGTCCGCTTTCCATGCTGGCATGGGTTGGACGATTTGACTGAGGTCTGGTGAACCAGATGGCTGCACCAGGCTCCAATCTTGATTTGGCAGAGTTTCTACAGCCGGATGCCCTTCCTAACACCAACCACTCCGAGAGTGTAGCAGGTGCTTTACGCGCCACCGGCATGAGGGCCAGTCAGGCGGTACTAGCAACGGCCATGCTCAAATGGTGTTTTTTACATGCCACCTGCACTGGAACCAGTCTAGCGGCACTGAGTGGAGGCACATGGCCTAGTGTTTAGAGCAGCGGACTCCCGGTCGAGGGATCGCGGGTTCGAATCTCAGGCCGGGCGATGTGTGTGTTTATGAGCGAAACACCTAAGCTCCATGCAGCTCCGGCAGAAGGTAATGGTGAAATGTCTGCTGATTCTTTCGCCACAACTTTCTCTTTCTCTTTCCTCCTGTATCTTGAGCTCACCTGCGACAGACCGGCGTCCCGTCCAGGTGGGGAACCTATACGCCAAGGAAACCGGCCCTTATGAGCCAGGCATGGCTTGAGAAGGAACAAACAACAGTGGCACTGACAACGACCTCGCTTGAATGTTGTCTTTCATGTGCCACTGGCACAAGTGCCAGTAAAGCGATGCTGGTAATGATCACGCTCAAATGGTGCTTTTTATGTGCCACCGGCATATATATATATATATACATATATAGACAAAGGTTTTACTTTCTTACCCTCTGACTTTGAATTATGTATATAGATAGTATATGTGTGTAGAAACAGATGTATGACTGCTACTGTTTTCTTAAGAGTTCCACATTGACTTTTATGTTCCAGTATGTATAAACATGAAAAGATTAAAACAGAAAGGACATGCATATACACACATACATATATACACACACAAAGTGGAAACAGATGCTTGTGTTAGGTGCATGACAAAATTATCAAACTGGCGGCACCTTGCCTCTGTGTGATCAAATGTTCTTTATGAATTGCATTTATCATTTGCCATCATCAAACATTAATTGCAGAAACATGTGTAACAGATGAAATAAAAGCAATACTGAATTCATGCTTAGTGTTTTCCTCTCATAATTATGTGTCTGTGTGTGTGCGTGAATATGTATGTGCATGTGTGCGTGTATGTAAAAAAAATACGAGGATGAGGTGGTCAAGTATGACCTTCGTATGTTGAGCCTCACAGAGGCTATGACGAAAGACCGAGACCTCTGGAGATATGCTGTGACTTTGAAGACCCGACAAATGAAGGGAGTCCATGGCTCGTAGGATGGCCTGCTGTGCTAACCTTGGATCATAGAGTGACCCGCTGTTCTTGAGGAGACCTGTTGAGTCAGGTACGTTAACACCAACATCAAAATGAAAATCAAATGGAAATTGTAGTTAAGATACCCATGCCAGTGACAGGTTAAAAGCACCATCCAAACGTGTTAGTTGCCAGCGCCGCCTGACTGGTATCCGTGTCGGTGACATGTAAAAGCACCATCCGATCGTGGCCGTTTGCCAGCCTCATCTGGCCCCTGTGCCAGTGGCACGTAAAAAGCACCCACTACACTCACGGAGTGGTTGGCGTTAGGAAGGGCATCCAGCTGTAGAAACACTGCCAGATCAGACTGGAGCCTGGTGCAGCCTCCTGGCTTCTCAGACCCCGGTTGAACTGTCCAACCCATGCTAGCGTGGAAAACGGACATTATATGATGATGTTGATGATATATAAAACTGGTGTGGCAACAGATTTTTTGTTTCATTGCTATAGTACATATTCTTTTCTTTTTCTTTACTTGTTTCAGTCATTTGACTGTGGCCATGCTGGAGCACTGCCTCTAGTCGAGCAAATCGACCCCAGGACTTATTCTTTGTAAGCCTAGTACTTATTCTATCGGTCTCTTTTGCCGAACCGATAAGTTATGGGGACGTAAACACACCAGCACTGGTTGTCAAGCGATGTTGGGAGGACAAACACAGACACACAAACATATACACACACACTTACATATACATATATATATATATATATATATATATATAAATAAAGATATATATATATATATATATATATATATATACATACCTATATCTGTTGGTTTTTTAACCAACACCATGTGTCACATTCATTATAAACAATTTATGTGTGTGCGTGTGTGCCCACAAAGTGGGAGAACAGCCACTCATACATTTTGATTCTTATTGATTACATATAGCTGCTAACAAAGATTCCAGAAGGAGTGACATGATGGAGTCACAGACAGACTCGCAGAGAACATAAACTTTGTATGTGATAGATGTACTGGAGCAGTAGATACACTATGAGCATACAGGAAGCAGACTCAGGAAATAGACTCTCTGAGTCGCTCAGATGGCTCACTAGAAGTAGTTGGAAGCTTTTGTTACCTTGGAAATGTAATTAACAAGGGAGGTAGTTCCTCTGAAAGAATTGTAACCAGAGTAAGAAAAGGGCCGAACAAATTTCATGTTGCTCCAGCCCACTCAGCTGGCAAAACTGAGTAATCCTGCTATGGACCGACACCTCATACCGGTGGGCAATATCTATCCTATGGAAACCGGGAAATTTCATGTCAAGGCAAGTACCGCCTGATTGGCCCTCGTGCTAGTGGAACATAAAACCACCCACTGCACTCTTGGAGTGGTTGGTGTTAGGAAGTGCATCCAGCTGTAGAAACTCTGCCAGATCAAGACTGGAGCCTGTTGGCAACAAAGGATTTCTCTAAAAGTTAACGGCAGATTGTATGAGGCTTGTGTTAGAACTGCAGTGCTGCATGGTAGTGAGACATGGGCCTTGAATGCAGAGGGCATGAGAAGACTGGAAAGAAATAAAGTGAGCTTGATTTGTTTGATGTGCAATGTTAACGTACATGAACAACGTAGCATAAATATGCTGAAAGAAAACCTGAGCATAAAAGGAATCAAGCGTAGTGCGCAAGAAAGAAGACTGCACCGGTGAAAACATGTGCTGCATTTGGATGAGGACAGTATAATGTGGTTGTTTGATGTGCTAGAAATAAGAAACAAAATCACACCCTATTGTCCAAAATCACAACCGATTGTCGTGAAAAAGGAAGGATGTATTAAATACTCAAATCCTGGGTACAGAAAAAGGTGAAGCAGTCATGGCTGGAATATCTTTGGTCCTTAATCTTCTCTATCAGAGCTGACCAGGGCTGAACAAAAACTACAACAACCATAAATAAACTTACATTTGCCTCTGAACTAAATTTATTCTGTTCCCTCGTTATGTGCTGGCTATCTTTTTTACGTATTGGAGGAATTGGAGGTGGTATTATGTTGTTACCTGTGAACATAAATTGAAAATGATAATTTTAATTATTACATAATTAATTTAAAATTCATAATTTCTTACATTGATGCAGGCATGGCTGTGTGGTTAAGAAGTTTACTTCCCAAACAGGTGGTCTCAGGTTCAGTCTCACTGTGTAACACATTGGATAAGCATCTTCTGTTGTAGCTTCAAGTTGTCTACAGTATCTTAAGTGGATATGAAAAGGTAAAGTTACCTTCTCGAGTCATACCAACTCATAAAGCCTGGTTTCCAAGTTTCCATATGGGGTGCTGGTCCATAGCAGGATTACTCATTTTTGCCAGCTGAGTGGACTGGAGCAACATGAAATGAAGTGTTTTGCTCAAGAACACAACGCATTGCCTTGTCCAGGAACAGAAACCACAATCCTGCAATCATGAGACCAGCACTCTAAGCCACGTGCCTCCACTTAAGTGGATATGATAGATGGTAACTGAAAGAAGCCCATCGCATATTGGTGTATACTCTTGTCTTGATAGGCAGTGCTTTTATGTGAAGGCACATAGCTCAGTGGTTAAAGTGTCAGGCTCACAATCATGTGGTGGTGAGTTTGATTCTCAGACTGAGCCGAGTGTTGTGTTCTTGAGCAAGACACTTTAATTCATGTTAGCTGTAGAAATGAGTTGCAATGTCACTGATGCCAAGTTGTATTGGCCTTTGCCTTTCCCTTGGATAACATCAGTGGCATGGAGTGGTTGATATGTGTGGGCAGCTGCTGGTCTTCCATAAACAACCTTGCCCAGACTTGTGCCTCAGACGGGAACTTTTTAGGTGTAGTCCCATGATCATTCCTGACCAAAAGGGGTCTTTACCTTTTTTACCTTTTTTGACTCTGATCTTGACATAATGTTAGATGGCTGACATTATGAGATGTCACCTTTATACAAGCGATGTAGTTCTTTTCCAGTTTGCCCTGAGAAACATGAGGAAATATTACATCGCTTGGAGACAAGTGAGGGTTGGTGTCAGGAAAGGCACCCAGCTGTAGAAATTCATGCCCACAAAAATTCCATCTGACTCATGCCAGCATGGAAGCAAGAACGTTAAATGATGATGATGATGATGGCGGCAGTGATGACGACAACAACAACAATGATGATGATGAATCTCTTCCATAGTAACAGGGCCAAAATTTTAATAATAATAATGAAATTATTGTATACAGTGCTCAGGTGCACCACAACTTGTCAGAAAGTGCGTATAAAGCATATGCAGTAATGTACAAATGTCTGGGAAGTGAACAGTGTATGAGTCAGATACATGCTTGTGTGTGTATGGAGGGGAGAAAATCAGGTGTAGTTTTGGCGAATCTCAGGAAGCATGGAAGTTTTGAAGGATGCAGTGCTCCGACAACAAACAACTGATGCTGGCAGTTTGTTCCATGCTTCAGAAACTCTTAGCGTGAAAAAATGTTTCCGAAAGTCATGGGAGCTGTGCTGTTTTCTGACTTTGTAAATATGCCGACGGGTGGAGTTTGAAAAGGTGCTCAGAGTTATTGTTTGTAAGATGGTTAATAATTTTATGGGTGTCTGCCAAGTCAGCTGCCAGACATTGGAGTTTCAATGTGTCCATGCCCAGGGAAGTAAGGCATTCAGAATAAGGCAAATGCCTGATGGAGGGTATACTCTTTGTTGCACGTCACTGAACGGTTTCCAGATGATTAATATCCTGGGCAAGATAGGGGTTCCAGACTGGTGATGGAAATTTAAATAGGTTCTATGTATATGTGTTACTTATAACTACTTTAGTTCCTTATTAACTGCATTCATGGCTATCATAGCTGCTTCCTAACAATCTTCCAGTCTTCCTGAATCAAAAAACAAATTTGTTGATGTTTTTTTAAAACAACATTTAGCCTTTAGATATAGACAATAGGAAAAAAATAACTGTGCCTCCCCTCATTAAGAGAAACATCCAAATGTTTTTAATCCTCTGTTCTCTCTCCAAAAATGTCTAAATTTTGGTGGAGAAAATTATGAAAGAAATAAGTGTAAACTGATGTTGATGACCTGAGCAACTTGGGGAGACGTAGGAGGACAATGGTGATGGTGGTGGTGATGGGTGGTGAGGTTAGGAGGCAGTGCTTTATGGTAGTGGTGGCCACAGTAATAGTGGAGGTAGGTGGTGGTGGTGATGATGGTTTCTTTTATTCGCCACAAACGCACCAAGTGTGGAGGGTTACACAAATATCAAGCGACAAAAATCAAACGAGGTAAAAACGTATTGCACAATATTACGAATAAATGATGATACAGGGTTTCTGATGAAGAACTTCCACCTAGTGTCAATGAAGGAATCTCACAAGTTCAATATTATCCTCATCAAGGACGGCAAATTCTCTCTGTCTTTTTCTCAACTGGTCTCCTTTCTATTTTCACCATTCTCATCTACTTTGTAACGAATTTGCTTGGAGAGAGCACTACTACTATTACTACAACTACTACTGCTACTGCTGCTGCTGTTGTTGTTAAGCAACAAGGCGGGTAAGGGTGATTAGGTGATGGTCTAGGGCTTAGGGGCGGGAGACACCAGACCTTGGAAGAAAAAAAAAACTTTGGTCGTCTTGTTGTAGTCGAGGGCTCTTTGTTGACGCCCAACACCACTGGGAGGTGGCCCCTCGAAGTTGCTGGAAATGGAAATCTCCAGGTCAAAATCCTTGAACGGCTGCTGCTGCTGCTGTTACTACTACTACTACTATGCTGCTGCTGTTACTACTACTACTACTACTACTACAACTATGCTGCTGCCGTTACTACTACCACTACTACTGCCACCACCACCACCACCACCACTGTATTAGATTGGTCAAATCTTTACAATGTCCAACAAAATATTTAGCATATTTAAAATTACAGCCTACCAAGATCAACTTTGCCCTTCATTCTTTCAGAGTAAATAAATAATGTACCAGTCACATACTGAGGGTGATCTAATTGACTGTTACTCTCCCTGCCACTTATTTCTGGCCTCTTGCCTTTCTGAGAATCAATCACTGAAGTTGCTTTTGTTGGTGCTGCTGTCTTTGTCATCATCATCATCATCATCATCACCATCATCACCAACAGTACACCTGTTCTTTTTTTTTTTTGTCCTTTTTTGTTTTCTAAACGACTCATTCATTGTTTACTTCCTGTGCATATTCTACGTACCGTTCATGCAGTTTTGGTTACTTTTTCTGATGAGTTGTAGTACAGCACCTGAGCACTGCATAAATAAATTCATTATTATATCATTGCCATTTTCCAGCCCCCACCCCACCTTTACTTCCTTTTCAAGAGGAAGTGCAAAAAAAAATCAAAGGGTTTAATGAAAACGTTAAGTCTTTGTGTTTAGTCTTTTCAATCCCATCTCCCATGTAACTTCTTTGATTTTTGGCATCAGGCACCAAACAGAAGTAAACTACCAACTCCACCCTTGTTAGTGTCTTGCTGTCACAAATGTATTGGATCAGTGATTGATCCATTGAAAACCTGTAATCAATAGTGCTATTAGTTCACAAAATGCAAGATAAAGAATCAATAATTTTTTAACATAGAGTATAATGGTTAGTCTTGGTTAGTCTTAGTAGGGGAAGCATGTTATTTCAGAGCATCAGGAATCATTGCAATACAAATAGAAGAATTGGAGATAGGGGCCAGTGGTTTTAGGTGTGATGAGGAGTCAAGGTTTGCCCATCAGAAAGTTGGTCGTTTCTTTGGAATTTGGTTCAACAGTTTAAAATGTGTGTGTGTGTGTGTGTGTGTGTGCAAGTTGCTATAGTATCTTGCTTAGAAAAATAACAGAAAAAAATAATTGCTAAAAAGCCATAAAAAAAACAAAACAAACA
The DNA here is from genome assembly GCF_006345805.1 of Octopus sinensis. Taxonomy (NCBI): domain Eukaryota; kingdom Metazoa; phylum Mollusca; class Cephalopoda; order Octopoda; family Octopodidae; genus Octopus; species Octopus sinensis. Next base: position 7,987,941 of record NC_043018.1, on the reverse strand, counting down.
AATTTGTTAACTCAAAAGGATGTAACTTAATTTGTAACTACGGTGATGAGGTATATAAAGTCAAGTACATTCATACCAAGTAGGTTATTGACAAAACACTAAGTTATCAGTTTGTGTCTGACTTAGTAGGTGAACGTGTCTGGAAAATTCTCCGTAAGCAATTTTCTGTGGGAATCCACTGTAAAAAATTTGCCATGGGAAAATTTGCCGTAAGAAGTTTTGTCATAAAAGAGTCACACTAAAAATAAGAAAACTCATTATAAAGAAATGACTTTTTTCCAGTTAGTAGGTTTGTTGATGAAGTTACCATTGTAATTTTTTCTTTTGCAATTTATTTATTTTTTTTTTACAGTGAATTTTTCCTACAGTAAAACTGCTTACGGTGAAATTTCCTACAACCATGAGATAAATGGAGATCAGACAAAAGAAAAAAATTCTTATCACTGCAGAAAGATTTACCCTGATATACACTAATAGACATATAAATATACACTTTCTGTCACACTCTAACCCAGTGCTTTTCAAACTTTTTGCTGGAGCGGAACCCCAAGGAAGCATTCCCTGGCTCGGGGAACCCCTGTGCAATAATTTAATAGTTTTATGCACACATACCTGCAGAGGAGAATTTAAAATTACTGCCGATTTTAGCAGTTTTGTAACTTCTTGCGGAACCCCTGGACTGTACTGGCAGAACCCTGGTTGAAAACCACTGCTCTAACCTTTCATAATCTGATACATGATCACCTCCTCCTCTTTAGCAAGACACTGTTTCTGTCTCTCCATCACACTCTCACCTTTCATCATCTGACACAAGATCACCTCTTCCAATGCCCCTTCCCCTCTTGCCTTGCAAGTTAGTTGGTGACCTTTCTGGTGCTGGTGCCACTTAAAATGCATCCAGTCCACATTGTGAAGTGGTTGACAGTTGGAAGGGCATCCAGCTGTAAAAACCATGCCAAAATAGACACAGTAGCCTGGGGTAGTCTTCTACCTGGTTGGCTCTTGTAAAACTGTCCAACCCATGCCAGTATTGTAAGCAGACATTAAACAATGATGATAATGATATATATATATATATATATTTAATGTAGGTTAAAATTTTTCTGAAAGAAAATTTTATCAATGGCCAGCATATTAAAAAATACCTTTAAAGGTTAAAATTATAAACAACTTATAAATAAGGGCAAACGAAAAAATTTCTAATGCCACATATGCCGAAAATTGGACATATTGTCCATAACCATATAATTTTTTACAATACGCACGCTACTCGAAAAAAAGGCTGACAGAAATTTCCAAAAAATTCCATTATTACCATATCGGACCGATTTCAGGGTTAGTTCATAAGAACCCTCCCTTCGTCAGTGATAAATGTGGCAAAAGAAATAAATGAGATACTTACTCATACCCATGGAAGAAGCAAAACACTAAGTCATGAGCACAATTAAGTACCCCAAATAAATCCAAAACAGAAATACTCCAGCCCATTCAAGACACGTGCGATTCGAACTGAGGATCTCACAGAGTGAAAGAGTCCGGAAGTGAACACTATTAAATTTATATTTAATGTAGGATAAAATTTTTTCGAAAAAAAATTTTAGCAATGGCCAGCATATTAAAAAATACCTTTAAAGGTTAAAATTATAAACAACTACAGATGCTTTATTACAAAGATGATAGATGGCTACCCTGCATTATATAATGGGTGGGTAGGAATAGCTGGGAAGAAAATGGGTTGGTAGTGATGGAGTATCATAGCAACCCCTCAGTGTGCAAGGCAAGATATAGACAGGGGAGGGGGAAAAGGAGAGTGGGTGGGTGGGCTATATGAGCATGAGCGGAGAATAAGAGATGGTTAGAAATGGAGGTAAAGGTGAATGTAATAAGAGATGAAGGTGAAGTACGATGGGAAATATCAGTTCAGGGTGGGGGAATGAAATACAATATGGCATAAAACATTCTCATGCCAACATATTCATATTGGCACACACTCAAATTTCCTTACAACAATACCTCAACCTTTTAGCATTTAAACCGACCATATTTGCCCAAAATATTCTATCTAATGTCATTCTAAAAATTTCGGTCTTACGGAGGCGATGACAAGTGATCAGGACCTTTGGTGATTTGCTGTGCTTGAGAAAACTCATCAAGCCAAGTGAAATTGCAGTTGTGGCTGGTGCTAGTGATACGTAAAAGGCACCCACTAAACTCTTGGAGTGATTGGCATTAGGAAGGACATTCAGCCATAGAAACCAAGCCAAATCAGATTGGAACATGGTACAGTTCTCCAGCTTATCAGTTTCAGTCAAACCAGCTAACCCAATGGTTCTTGACTGAGGTCTGTATGGCCCCTGAGAGTCCATATAAGATTTTATGGGGTCTACACAACAAAATAATAAATTGGGGATCCACAATACTATTTTGAGGCCTCATGAAAAATTTTGATTTAGATGTTTGTGTTGGTGGGTATTGCAAGAAAGAGATAGGTTTCTTTCTCTAATGTTTTCCATAGTTCGACTTACACGAGTTAATGTGTGAAAAACGAAATAGGAATTTCGAAAGAAGTTTCTATAAAACTAGATTTTAAGCATTGAATGTCTATGGGAGAACATCAGAATAAAATAACAATCAAAGGGGTCCATAGATAAAAATTGGTCGAGGACCCCTGGTCTAACCCATAACATCATGAAGAGCAGACACTAAATGATGATGATGGTAATGACATCATCAAAATTTTGGAGACACAAGAAAATGCATGATTAATTCCAAATGAAGTAAATAAATAAGCTTAACATTTGACAGAATGATCTGAATGCTAAAGGTTTAATCATTTTGCTTTTTATCACATTGAGAAATATCACTTGTTTCTATCTTCACAGCATTATATCCTCATTTGTTGTAACTCACTGAACATTTAATCTACAACCATTGTGAATACAAGTGAGTCAGAGATGAAAGTCAAGGTCTCCTTCCATAAACAGAATAAGATTAATTTTAAAGTATGTGTAAAGATTTAGATAAGGCTAATCATTTTGTAACTTATCTCTTCCATTTCACTTCCTTCTTTTGACTTATTAAGAGTTTTTATTATAGCACAAATAAACTTAAGGTTTGGGGTATACATATATTGTATGTTCAAGCATACAAGTCGACATGGTATATAGTGTAAACATTCAAATATTAGCAAAATTTTTATAAATGTTATAGAAAAAACTACATCTCTGATATCATACATATCTCCTGTTATCTAAGTATTAATGGTCTCACATGATAGTACCATTGTTCATCAAAGATTAGAACAATAACTGATTGAAGTAGGGACATACGTACGTGGGGGCAGGGCTGGAGATGTGGACAGTTTCTCTGAAAACAGAAACAAAAGAATAAAACAAAGTAAAGAAGTAATTAACAAAATTTGATAAGAATTAATGAAATTATATATTTTACAAGTCATAAGAAAATAAAAAGGCAAAGCAGTAAATGATCATCTTATGAAGTCCATTAGCTTACAACTGTTTCTGCTATAAGATTCAGGAGACTCGTGGTTGAGTGATGGAGTAACAACTTATAGCTTCATCAGAGCCTTGAATATGAAGTGCAATTTATTTAGGAAAAGCATTACCAATGAGAAAGCCAACACCTATGTCAGGGATGAAAGAAAGGACTCCTTCCATAAATACTCTTTTACTTGTTTCAGTCATTTGACTGTAGCCATGCTGGAGCACCACCTTTAGTCAAGCAAATCGACCCCAGAACTTATTCTTTGTAAGCCTAGTACTTATTCTATCGGTCTCTTTTGCCGAACCAATAAGTGACGGGGACGTAAACACACCAGCATCAGTTGTCAAGCGATGTTGGGGGACAGACACAGACACAAACATATACACACACACACATACATATATATATATACATATATACGACGGGCTTCTTTCAGTTTCTGTCTACCAAATCCACTCACAAGGTTTTAGTCGGCCTGAGATTATAGTAGAAGACACTTGCCCAAGATGCCATGCAGTGGGACTGAACCCAGAACCATGTGGTTCGTAAGCAAGCTACTTACCAGACAGCCACTCCTACACCTAGAATAAAATTAATCTAAAGTATGTATACAGATTGGTATATCCAGATTTAGATAAGGGTAATTATTTTGTAACTCATCTCTTCCATTTCATTTCCTTCTTTTGACTTATTAAGATTCTTTATTATAGCACAAATTAACTTAAGGCTTGGGGTATACATATACTGTATGACCAAGCATACAAGTCGACATGGTATATAGTGTAAACATTTAAATAGTAGCAAAATGTTTTTTAAATGTTATAGAAAAAACTACATCTCTGATATCATACATATCTCCTGTTATCTAGGTATTAATGGTATCACATGATAGCACCTTTGTTCATCAAAGATTAGAACAATAACTGATTGAAGTAGGGACATACGTACGTGGGGACAAGGCTGGAGATGTGGACAGTTTCTCTGAAAACAGAAACAAAAGAATAAAACAAAGTAAAGAAGTAATTAACAAAATTTGATAAGAATTAATGAAATTATATATTTTACAAGTCATAAGAAAATAAAAAGGCAAAGCAGTAAATGATCATCTTATGAAGTCCATTAGCTTACAACTGTTTCTGCTATAAGATTCAGGGGACTCGTGGTTGAGTGATGGAGTAACAACTTATAGCTTCATCAGAGCCTTGAATATGAAGTGCAATTTATTTACGAAAAGAATTACATTTATGCATATATATAGGCGCAGGAGTGGCTGTGTGGTAAGTAGCTTGCTAACCAAAACATGGTTCCAGGTTCAGTCCCACTGCGTGGCATCATGGGCAAGTGTCTTCTACTATAGCCTCAGGCCGACCAAAGCCTTGTGAGTGGATTTGGTAGACGGAAACTGAAAGAAGCCCATCGTATATATGTATATATATGCGTGTGTGTGTTTGTGTGTCTGTGTTTGTCCCCCTAGCATTGCTTGACAACCGATGCTGGTGTGTTTACGTCCCCGTCACTTAGCGGTTCAGCAAAAGAGACCGATAGAATAAGTACTGGGCTTACAAAAGAATAAGTCCCGGGGTCGAGTTGTTCGATTAAAGGTGGTGCTCCAGCATGACCGCAGTCAAATGACTGAAACAAGTAAAAGAGTAAAAGAGTATATATATATATATATATATATATATATATATATATATATACAGCTGACTTAGTCAGACAACCCATAAAATTATTACGCATCTTACAAACAATAACTCGATCAACCTTTTCAACTCCACCTGTCTACACTCATGACATGTTTACAAAGTCAGAGAAAGAGCAGCACAGCTCCCATGACTTTCAGAAACATTTTTTCATGCTGAAAGTTGCTGAAGCATGAACAAACTGCCGGCATCAGTTGTTAGTTGTCGGAGCACTGCATCCTTCAAGACTATTCCATGCTTCCTGAGATTTGTCAACACTACACCTGATTTTTCCTCCCCTCCATACCCACTCAAGCATGTATCTGACTCATACACTGTTTCACTTCCCAGACATTTGTACATTACTGCATATACTTATATGCATTTTTGACAAGTTGTGTGCACCTGAGCACTGTATACAATAATTTCACTTATTATTTTATTATTATGAGTGAGAGGCCGAATCCGTCCAGTTTTCATAAAAAATAGGGTAGAACATTTGGTCTGGATATAGCTGGTTTAAATGCTAAATGGTTAAAACCTTTAGCATTAAGATTTCTTAATCAAATGTAATGGTTTATTTATCACATAGTCATGCCTTAGCTTGTAGCTTTGCAGTTTCAATAATAAGATGGTGTTCTTTTAAAGGAACAATATACTTAGAGGTTAGACGTGTGAAAGGTTGGATCTAGCCAATTTAACCCTTTCGTTACTGTATTTTGAAATGCTCTGTGTTTCTTTCAATTACTTCAAATATAACAAAGAATTTAGTAAAATAATTTGGTTATCATTAAGCTAGTTTTAGGAACATAAATTGTGACAACCAAGTTTGGTGAAAGATTTCAATTCAAAACTCATGAAAACAGACATTGTACTCAGAGCCAGAGCTGGTTTCACAGCACGGTTTGGTAACAAGGGTAAAGGGTTAAAGATAAAACATGTAGATTATTTTGGCCAGATATACTCTTTTACTTGTTTCAGTCATTTGACTTGGGCCATGCATTGAGCACCTCCCTTAGTCGAGCAAATTGACCCGAGAACTTATTCTTTGTAAGCCCAGTACTTATTCTAGTTGGTCTCTTTTGCTGAACCGCCGCTAAGTGACGGGGACATAAACACAACCCAGCACCGGTTTGTCAAGCATGCTAGGGGGACAAACACAGACACACAAACAGACACATATATATACATATATACGACAGGCTTCTTTCAGTTTCCGGTCTACCAAATCCACTCACAAAGCATTGGTCGGCCCGGAGCTATAGCAGAAGACACTTTGCCAAGATGCCACGCAGTAGGACTGAACCCGGAACCATGTGGTTGGTTAGCAAGCTACTTACCACACAGCCACTCCTGCGCCTATGGTAAGTTACAATGCTAAAGGGTTATATATTCAAATTAATTTTTTTTGTTTTGAAAGGAAATATTAATACATTTAAATATCGCTGTTTATCATTATTTACAAGATTAAGACAGCAAACAGGCAGAATTGGATAAAATGCACAGCAGCCTTACTCCAGTGTTACATTTGAAAATAATGAAGAGTTTGGCACAAAAAATAACTTTGTCATCATTAAGCTGGTATATGAGGTTGTAAGTTCGAATCCTGGACCGGGCTGCGTGTTGTGTTCTTGAGCAAGACACTTTATTTCATGTTGCTCCTGTTAACTCGGCTGTAGAAATGAGTTGCAACATCACAGGTGCCAAGCTGTATCAGCTGTTGCCTTTCCCTATATATATATATAGGTTGGACCTGCTTCGGTCATGCCTGACTGTAGGATTGCACCTAGAAAGTAACCCTCCCAGGTACAAGTCTGCGCAAGGTTGTTTATGGAAGACAGCAGTAGCCATGCATAATACCATCCTCCCCTCTCCACACCACCAGTGTTATCCAAGGGAAAGGCAAAGGGGCTGATACAGCTTGGCACCAGTGATGTCGCAACTCATTTCTACAGCTGAGTGAACTGGAGCAACGTGAAGTAAAGTGTCTTGCTCAAGAACACAACACGCAGCCCGGTCTGGGATTCAAACACAACCTCATGATTGTAAGCTTGAACGATCTAACCACTGAGCCATGCACCTTCACTAAGCTGGTACTTTGATGGAAGGTTTTAATTTAGACCTCTTTAAAACAAGGTGTTTGTATCACGGACCACAGCAGTCTCGGGCATTTTGGTATCAAAAGGGTTAAGAGCTATTTAGTTCCAAGAAAAACAGTGTCTGGATATTAGGATGATGTCACAGTTATGCAATGAGATGTCTGAAAACCAAGGAGTTTGGTACCAGACTAAAAGAATAAAAAACGGTAACAGGTGTGTATTTTAATGAGGTTTGCGGTTAAGATCTCAGGGACCACCAGAAAAACCTGGGGCAAGGTGACAAGCTTGATGGTTAAGCTGAGAGAAAATATCTGTAGATAATATAAACTCGATAGCACTTTTATAGGAAATTGAAAGAAATATATACCAACCTTCATCTTTCTTACCAGGTGTAACTGGTCTCAGTTTAGACATTGCTTGTGATAAATTTCAGGGCCTTTATTAGGATCTTTGGAAAATTTTCTGCTCTGAGAAGAAATGAAAATAATATAAACAATAATGATTTTGTTTGTCATTTTCCGTGAGTGTGTTTCCAATTTGGAGATAAATTGCATATTAAATTGATTCTGATCAACCCTTTACATACACTGGAAAGTTCGAGTTACCGTCAAGAATGACTCCGGTAATTTGGTACAATCATTTCGTACTACATCATTTTATTAAATGTTTTAAGTATTACAACGGTTTTAAATGCTGAGCACTCATCAGCCAATTATAGAGGTTTTCCATCAATACAAAAATTTCATATATCAAGTGAAAATTTTTGTATTAATGGAGAACCTCTATAATTGGCTGATGAGTGCTCAGCATTTTAAAACTGTTGTAATACTTACAACATTTAATAAAATGATGTAGTACGAAACGATCGTACCAAATTACCGGAGTCATTCTTGTTGCTTATTTTGAATATTATAATATATATATATATATATATATATATATATATATATATATATATACACACAACACACACAGTGTTTTGTTTCATTGTTATACGATAATATGTAAAGAGGGGTTTATTGATTATGTCAGACCCCAGTGCTCTGCTGTACTTATTTTATGGTCCCTAAAAGGACAAAAGGCATAACTACAACAACAACAACAACAATCATAAACAAACTTACATTTGCTTCTGAAGTGAATTTTTTCTGCTCCCTTGGTTTGTGCGCACTCTTTTTGCTACGTGATGGAGGAATTGGAGGTGGCACTATGTAGTTACCTGTGAACATAAATTGAAAATGATACTTATAATTACTACGTAATTAATTTGGTATTCCTAATTTCTAACATAGATGCAGGTATGGCTGGGTGGTTAAGAAGTTTGCTTCACAACCAGGTGGTCTCAGGTCTCTACTGTGCAATGCTTTGAATAAGTGTCTTCTGTTATAGCCCCAGGTCGTCCAAAACCTCTTAAGCGGATATGATAGACATTAAACTGAAAGATGCCCATATACTCTTTTACTTGTTTCAGTCATTTGACTGCGGCCATGCTGGAGCACCGCCTTTTAGTCGAGCAAATCGACCCCAGGACTTATTCTTTGTAAGCCTAGTACTTATTCTATCGGTCTCTTCTGCCGAACCGCTAAGTAACGGGGACGTAAACATACTAGCATCGGTTGTCAAGCAATGTTGGGGGGACAACACAGACACACACACACACACACACATATATATACATATATATATATATATATAATATATATATATATATATATATATATATATATATACACGACAGGCTTCTTTCAGTTTCTGTCTACCAAATCCACTCACAAGGCTTTGGTCGGCCCAAGGCTATAGTAGAAGACACTTTCCCGAGGTGCCACGCAGTGGGACTGAACCCGGAACCGTGTGGTTGGTAAGCAAGCTACTTACCACATATATTTGTATATATATTATAAATATATACAAATCATATATTTATGTTAAGAAAAAGATATGACACAGGAAAACGATGGTTATGTTATGAAGTTCATTAGCTTGTAGCTGTTTCTGCTATAAGGTTTTGTGGACTTGTTGTTGAGTGCCTGAATAACAATCCTATAGCTTCATGAGAACCTCGAATATGAAGTGGAATTTATTTGGGGAAAAAATTTACATTTATGCAATATACAGAGAAGGCAATAGCAGTGAGAATGTCATTACTGGTGTATATTAAATTTGTACATCCGAAAGGCAGTTATATTCATGTATATGTTTGTGTGTGTGTGCATGCATATATATATGTGCATACGTGTATGTGTGTGTATTTGTATGTATCTTTGTCTTGACTTCATGCGATGGTTGTAAATGAGCGTAACCATCATACAACCAACGTCGTCCTTTTCCAGTTTGCTGAGAATCATGGGAAAATCTTACGCTGCATGGAAAACAGGTGAGGGTTAGTGACAAGAAGGGTACCCAACAACAGAAAAGCATGCCTCAAAAAAATTCCACTAGACTTGTACCAGCATAGGAATGTGAATGTTAAATGACGATGATGATGATGGTGATGAAATGACAATGATGCAACAACAACAACAACAACAACAATGATGATGACTTTCTTCCATACTGACAAGGCCAAAATTTTAAATGAGTTCTATATATATATATATATATATTTCTTTATTGCCCACAAGGGGCTAAACATAGAGGGGACAAACAAGGACAGACAAAGGGATTAAGTCGTTTACATCGACTCCAGTGCATAACTGGTACTTTATTTATCAACCCCCCGAAAGGATGAAAGGCAAAGTCGGCCTCGGCGGAATTTGAACTCACAACGTAATGACAGACGAAATACGGCTACGCATTTCGCCCGGCGTGCTAACGTTTTGCCAGCTCGCCGCCATTATTTATATTTATATATATATATATATATATGTGTGTGTGTGTGTGTGTGTGTGTGTGTGTGTGTGTGTGTGTGTGTGTGTGTGTTACTTATATCTACTTTAGTTCCTTATTAACTGCATTCATGGCTATCACAGCTGCTCCATAACAATCTTCCTGCCTCAAACAAGTTTGTTGACATTTTTAATAACATTTCTCCTTTAAATATAGACGATAGGGAAAGATAACTGTGCCCAGCCTGATTAGGAGAGACATTCAAAGGTTCTAATCCTTTTTTTCTCTCCAAAAAATGTCTAGGTAACTTTAGTGGAGAAAATTTATTAAAAATGGTGTAAATTTATGGATCACTGATGTTAATGATGAGAACAGCCACAGTCGAACCAATTCTACTATATGACGCAGAAACCTGGACGTTATCAAAGAAGCTGAGAGGCGTTGGATGGAACCTACACTCGCCTCCTTATGAGAGCTCAAAATCTCTCGTGGAAGCGTCATCCAACCAAAGTACAAATATATGGGAAACTAGCACCTGTGTCATCTCTTGTGAAGGTAGGAGAGTCCAGTTTGCTGGACATTGTGGTAGAGCTGAAAACGAGGTAATTTCTCCTCTTCTCCTCTGGAAGCCATCTACTCGCAATACCAGAGGGCGCGCACTCTCCTACCCTGATGTAATCTCCAGGGATACAGGCATCCAGCAACAGGACCTCCATAATGCCATGATGGACCGTGAAGTCTGGCGTAGCATGGTAAATTCCATTGTCTTGACCACGGTCGAACAATGATGTTGATGACAGCTGGGAGTGGAGGAGAATAAAGCCGGTGGATGTGGTGATGAGAGTACAGTGGTGGGAACAGTTGTGGGAGTACGGTGTGGTGGTAATGTTGGCAGGAATAAGGAATAAGGGGGTCGGTGTCTCTTGCCTAAAAGGCTACACTTAGAATATGTTGTGTAAACATTCAGGGCCTGGATTTAGTTTGGAAGCAGGGTCGCTTGCTCAATGAATTCAAGTCGCTGGATATAGATGTGTCAGCCATTAGTGAGACAAAGATTTCTGGAGCACCACACAACCTGACACCCATTTCCAATGCTTACAAAATTTTCCTATCCTGCGTTTGTTGAGTTTGAGTGGTGGGGTAGCAGTGCTGTTCTGGAAATCCTTGAACCTTGAAATACGAAGAATCTTCCTGAACCTGAATGGTAATTTGGTGATCCTGGACATGAATGGCAGGGAAAGTGGACCCTTCAGACTGGTGGCCATCTATGCTCAGACCAGAACAAATCGGCCTAATTTCTTCAGGCATCTAGAAAGTTTCCTTGGAACATCTTGCCCTTTAGTATAAGTGGTGAGTGGAATTGTCTCTAGATGTATATAATGACTGTGGAAGAGTTAACACATAGGAGAAAGAGGTGCAGAAGTCTCAAAAACTTGCACTGTTTCCAACGTTTTGATAGGTACCAGCTAGATTTCCTTGATGTGACAGTATGGATATGGATCAACCACAGTGGGTCATCCAGATCATATCTAGATAAAGTATTTGTTGTGGCAGGGGGCAGGGATGGCATCGAATGTCCACAGTTCAAGCTGGTTGGCTACACAGACCACAAATTTGTGATTTACTCAGTTGATTTAGATAAGACTCTAGACAGGGAATTGTTCATTGGAAGTTGAGTGCATTCCTACCAGCATGCAAAAGCTACAGGAATCAGATCTATGTACTCGTTAAGCTGTAATTAATGAAGCTGGTGATGGAGCATCCTGAAGAGTGTGATTAAAGCAGAATTGATATGTTTAGCAAAAAGCTAGCAACAGAAATAGTTCAGAGGGAGAATGAGCTAGCGATCTAGAAGAGGCAATTAGTAAAGGCATCACAACCAACATGCTAATGGCAAGCATGCCTTTGACCATTTTTTCAAGGTGAAACATGAAAGTTGCATTGTCAGAGTTAAGGCCTGTGCATTTTAACATGAGAATCTAAGGGATTAGTGACAAAGTTCTAAAGGAGATTCTGGGTAACACCAAAAGCAAACTGGTGAGTCTGTTTCAGAGGACTTTCCAATTGGGGATTACTATGGATAATTTCCAAAACTTCTTGGACAACCAGTGCTACCAAAGGATGCCATCAGTTTGAGACAAACTCTACAGACATAGGAGTTCCATTGAATGTACTTGTCCCAAATGTGTGCAGAGCAATGAAACTGTTGTGTATGTACTTGTTCAATGCCAAGACCAGAAAATTTTGAGTAGAAGGAACTACCAATTATATCTAATTCAATATCTCATTATATTTAAATTTATTTGAAGTCTCAACATAAAGAGATGGACCAGAATACTCCAAGATGTTTCATCATCTGCTCTGCTTATTTTGTCACACCCCTTTCTTTCACATCGGAGCCGTTGTTGTCAAAGATATCTTAAGAAAGGCACTTAACTAAGACGAAAGCAGTGTCTGCGTATTGGAATGATGTCAGTTATGCTATCGGTCATCTGAAAACCAAGGAGTTCGGTACCAGATTAAAGAATATAAAATGGTAACAGGTGCATATATTAATGAGGTTTTCAGTTCAGTTAAGATCTCAGGGGCCTTTGGTTTTGTTGAAACCTCCATAAAAAAAAAAAAAAAACTGGGGCAAGGTAACAAGCTTGATCGTTAAGCTGAGAAAAAATTATCCATGGATAATATAAAGTTGATAGCACTTTTATAGGAATTGGAAAGAAATATTTACCAACCTTCATCATCTTCCTTACAACTAGTTGCAACTGGTCTCAGTTTTGAGAATGCTTGTGATAAACTTTCAGGGGCTTTATTAGGATCTTTGGAAAATTGTCTGCTCTGAGAAGAAATGAAAATAATATATACGATAATGATTTTGTCCCTTTCCATGAGTTTCCCAAATTTGGAGATAAATTGCAAATTAAATTGATTCTGATCAACCTTTACACTGGAAAATCAAGTGAAGCCAGGGAAAATTTGAACCGGGCACTTGAAGAATGGAAACTAAATAAGTTTAGTTTGATACTCCAATGCTTTTCAGTTAATTTGATTTATAATATTGTTATTGTAGTTTAGCCCTAGGTCACTCTGATTGAGTCAACAACCTATAATTAAAGGAATTCCAGCTTTCCAGTCATGACCTGCCTGTCTTTTTCTGCATCTACAAATTAGTGTGTCCTTTCTATTTTGATCCTTCTCCGTGCATACATACATATAATATTTATCTATACATACTAGCAGTATAGCCCAGCGTTGCTTGGGCTTGTTTTCTTTTCGACTCTTTAGAATTGGAATTTTGAAAAGTAAACATTTTGCATTATGTAGCTTGTTACTCTCTTAAGTGAACATTTTTCTGGTTGAAAATACACCGAAAAATGACGACACAGCAGTCAAAAAATCGTAAAAAATAGGGATTTTCATAGAAAAAAAACACCTTTTTGATGTAAATAAATTTTGGTGTTAACATGGTCCAATTTGAATTTTTTCTTCTACTGAAGGAAGAGCACACCTTCTTCTATCATACTCTCAATTTTGGTCAACTTGTGCCGCAGGGTCTCGGAGGAGATAGTGTTAGTTGAAGGCTACCAAACCTCGCCATACACAGACAACTTCAGCTTTATATAGAGAGATTTATGATGATGACAATATATACATATATATATATATGTTAGGAAGGGCATCCAGCTGTAGAAACATTGCCAGATTAGACTGGAGCCTGGTGCAGCCTTCTGGCTTCCCAGAACCCCGGTCGAACCGTCCAACCCATGCTAGCATGGAGAACGGACGTTAAACGATGATGATGATGATGATGATATATATATATATATACCACTGACAGTCAGGATTTAGCCAAACCATCCAGCGATGGAATAGTCACCACTGATGAGCTTTAATCTTAAACAAAACTAGACTTGTATAGTGATCTCGCTATTGTCTCCCCTGTCAATCTATGGAAAGTGTTTCCTTGCAGCTTTAAGGGTTTAAAGCTTTTATTTCTAGCAATGTAGGTGCTACCCTGCACCATTAGTGACAATTGAATTTTTTCCTTTTTAGTTTATATTGCGTTTAGTTACCTTCATTATTTTATAATATATATATCATCATCATCATCATCATCATTGTTTAATGTCCGCTTTCCATGCTGGCATGGGTTGGACGATTTGACTGAGGTCTGGTGAACCAGATGGCTGCACCAGGCTCCAATCTTGATTTGGCAGAGTTTCTACAGCCGGATGCCCTTCCTAACACCAACCACTCCGAGAGTGTAGCAGGTGCTTTACGCGCCACCGGCATGAGGGCCAGTCAGGCGGTACTGGCAACGGCCATGCTCAAATGGTTTTTTACATGCCACCTGCACTGGAACCAGTCTAGCGGCACTGAGTGGAGGCACATGGCCTAGTGTTTAGAGCAGCGGACTCCCGTCCAGAGGATCGTCGAGGGATCGCGGGTTCGAATCTCAGGCCGGGCGATGTGTGTGTTTATGAGCGAAACACCTAAGCTCCATGCAGCTCCGGCAGAAGGTAATGGTGAAATGTCTGCTGATTCTTTCGCCACAACTTTCTCTTTCTCTTTCCTCCTGTATCTTGAGCTCACCTGCGACAGACCGGCGTCCCGTCCAGGTGGGGAACCTATACGCCAAGGAAACCGGCCCTTATGAGCCAGGCATGGCTTGAGAAGGAACAAACAACAGTGGCACTGACAACGACCTCGCTTGAATGTTGTCTTCATGTGCCACTGGCACAAGTGCCAGTAAAGCGATGCTGGTAATGATCACGCTCAAATGGTGCTTTTTATGTGCCACCGGCATATATATATATATATACATATATAGACAAAGGTTTTACTTTCTTACCCTCTGACTTTGAATTATGTATATAGATAGTATATGTGTGTAGAAACAGATGTATGACTGCTACTGTTTTCTTAAGAGTTCCACATTGACTTTTATGTTCCAGTATGTATAAACATGAAAAGATTAAAACAGAAAGGACATGCATATACACACATACATATATACACACACAAAGTGGAAACAGATGCTTGTGTTAGGTGCATGACAAAATTATCAAACTGGCGGCACCTTGCCTCTGTGTGATCAAATGTTCTTTATGAATTGCATTTATCATTTGCCATCATCAAACATTAATTGCAGAAACATGTGTAACAGATGAAATAAAAGCAATACTGAATTCATGCTTAGTGTTTTCCTCTCATAATTATGTGTCTGTGTGTGTGCGTGAATATGTATGTGCATGTGTGCGTGTATGTAAAAAAATACGAGGATGAGGTGGTCAAGTATGACCTTCGTATGTTGAGCCTCACAGAGGCTATGACGAAAGACCGAGACCTCTGGAGATATGCTGTGACTTTGAAGACCCGACAAATGAAGGGAGTCCATGGCTCGTAGGATGGCCTGCTGTGCTAACCTTGGATCATAGAGTGACCCGCTGTTCTTGAGGAGACCTGTTGAGTCAGGTACGTTAACACCAACATCAAAATGAAAATCAAATGGAAATTGTAGTTAAGATACCCATGCCAGTGACAGGTTAAAAGCACCATCCAAACGTGTTAGTTGCCAGCGCCGCCTGACTGGTATCCGTGTCGGTGACATGTAAAAGCACCATCCGATCGTGGCCGTTTGCCAGCCTCATCTGGCCCCTGTGCCAGTGGCACGTAAAAAGCACCCACTACACTCACGGAGTGGTTGGCGTTAGGAAGGGCATCCAGCTGTAGAAACACTGCCAGATCAGACTGGAGCCTGGTGCAGCCTCCTGGCTTCTCAGACCCCGGTTGAACTGTCCAACCCATGCTAGCGTGGAAAACGGACATTATATGATGATGTTGATGATATATAAAACTGGTGTGGCAACAGATTTTTTGTTTCATTGCTATAGTACATATTCTTTTCTTTTTCTTTACTTGTTTCAGTCATTTGACTGTGGCCATGCTGGAGCACTGCCTCTAGTCGAGCAAATCGACCCCAGGACTTATTCTTTGTAAGCCTAGTACTTATTCTATCGGTCTCTTTTGCCGAACCGATAAGTTATGGGGACGTAAACACACCAGCACTGGTTGTCAAGCGATGTTGGGAGGACAAACACAGACACACACAAACATATACACACACACTTACATATACATATATATATATATATATATATATATATATAAATAAAGATATATATATATATATATATATATATATATATACATACCTATATCTGTTGGTTTTTTAACCAACACCATGTGTCACATTCATTATAAACAATTTATGTGTGTGCGTGTGTGCCCACAAAGTGGGAGAACAGCCACTCATACATTTTGATTCTTATTGATTACATATAGCTGCTAACAAAGATTCCAGAAGGAGTGACATGATGGAGTCACAGACAGACTCGCAGAGAACATAAACTTTGTATGTGATAGATGTACTGGAGCAGTAGATACACTATGAGCATACAGGAAGCAGACTCAGGAAATAGACTCTCTGAGTCGCTCAGATGGCTCACTAGAAGTAGTTGGAAGCTTTTGTTACCTTGGAAATGTAATTAACAAGGGAGGTAGTTCCTCTGAAAGAATTGTAACCAGAGTAAGAAAAGGGCCGAACAAATTTCATGTTGCTCCAGCCCACTCAGCTGGCAAAACTGAGTAATCCTGCTATGGACCGACACCTCATACCGGTGGGCAATATCTATCCTATGGAAACCGGGAAATTTCATGTCAAGGCAAGTACCGCCTGATTGGCCCTCGTGCTAGTGGAACATAAAACCACCCACTGCACTCTTGGAGTGGTTGGTGTTAGGAAGTGCATCCAGCTGTAGAAACTCTGCCAGATCAAGACTGGAGCCTGTTGGCAACAAAGGATTTCTCTAAAAGTTAACGGCAGATTGTATGAGGCTTGTGTTTAGAACTGCAGTGCTGCATGGTAGTGAGACATGGGCCTTGAATGCAGAGGGCATGAGAAGACTGGAAAGAAATAAAGTGAGCTTGATTTGTTTGATGTGCAATGTTAACGTACATGAACAACGTAGCATAAATATGCTGAAAGAAAACCTGAGCATAAAAGGAATCAAGCGTAGTGCGCAAGAAAGAAGACTGCACCGGTGAAAACATGTGCTGCATTTGGATGAGGACAGTATAATGTGGTTGTTTGATGTGCTAGAAATAAGAAACAAAATCACACCCTATTGTCCAAAATCACAACCGATTGTCGTGAAAAAGGAAGGATGTATTAAATACTCAAATCCTGGGTACAGAAAAAGGTGAAGCAGTCATGGCTGGAATATCTTTGGTCCTTAATCTTCTCTATCAGAGCTGACCAGGGCTGAACAAAAACTACAACAACCATAAATAAACTTACATTTGCCTCTGAACTAAATTTATTCTGTTCCCTCGTTATGTGCTGGCTATCTTTTTTACGTATTGGAGGAATTGGAGGTGGTATTATGTTGTTACCTGTGAACATAAATTGAAAATGATAATTTTAATTATTACATAATTAATTTAAAATTCATAATTTCTTACATTGATGCAGGCATGGCTGTGTGGTTAAGAAGTTTACTTCCCAAACAGGTGGTCTCAGGTTCAGTCTCACTGTGTAACACATTGGATAAGCATCTTCTGTTGTAGCTTCAAGTTGTCTACAGTATCTTAAGTGGATATGAAAAGGTAAAGTTACCTTCTCGAGTCATACCAACTCATAAAGCCTGGTTTCCAAGTTTCCATATGGGGTGCTGGTCCATAGCAGGATTACTCATTTTTGCCAGCTGAGTGGACTGGAGCAACATGAAATGAAGTGTTTTGCTCAAGAACACAACGCATTGCCTTGTCCAGGAACAGAAACCACAATCCTGCAATCATGAGACCAGCACTCTAAGCCACGTGCCTCCACTTAAGTGGATATGATAGATGGTAACTGAAAGAAGCCCATCGCATATTGGTGTATACTCTTGTCTTGATAGGCAGTGCTTTTATGTGAAGGCACATAGCTCAGTGGTTAAAGTGTCAGGCTCACAATCATGTGGTGGTGAGTTTGATTCTCAGACTGAGCCGAGTGTTGTGTTCTTGAGCAAGACACTTTAATTCATGTTAGCTGTAGAAATGAGTTGCAATGTCACTGATGCCAAGTTGTATTGGCCTTTGCCTTTCCCTTGGATAACATCAGTGGCATGGAGTGGTTGATATGTGTGGGCAGCTGCTGGTCTTCCATAAACAACCTTGCCCAGACTTGTGCCTCAGACGGGAACTTTTTAGGTGTAGTCCCATGATCATTCCTGACCAAAAGGGGTCTTTACCTTTTTTACCTTTTTTGACTCTGATCTTGACATAATGTTAGATGGCTGACATTATGAGATGTCACCTTTATACAAGCGATGTAGTTCTTTTCCAGTTTGCCCTGAGAAACATGAGGAAATATTACATCGCTTGGAGACAAGTGAGGGTTGGTGTCAGGAAAGGCACCCAGCTGTAGAAATTCATGCCCACAAAAATTCCATCTGACTCATGCCAGCATGGAAGCAAGAACGTTAAATGATGATGATGATGATGGCGGCAGTGATGACGACAACAACAACAATGATGATGATGAATCTCTTCCATAGTAACAGGGCCAAAATTTTAATAATAATAATGAAATTATTGTATACAGTGCTCAGGTGCACCACAACTTGTCAGAAAGTGCGTATAAAGCATATGCAGTAATGTACAAATGTCTGGGAAGTGAACAGTGTATGAGTCAGATACATGCTTGTGTGTGTATGGAGGGGAGAAAATCAGGTGTAGTTTTGGCGAATCTCAGGAAGCATGGAAGTTTTGAAGGATGCAGTGCTCCGACAACAAACAACTGATGCTGGCAGTTTGTTCCATGCTTCAGAAACTCTTAGCGTGAAAAAATGTTTCCGAAAGTCATGGGAGCTGTGCTGTTTTCTGACTTTGTAAATATGCCGACGGGTGGAGTTTGAAAAGGTGCTCAGAGTTATTGTTTGTAAGATGGTTAATAATTTTATGGGTGTCTGCCAAGTCAGCTGCCAGACATTGGAGTTTCAATGTGTCCATGCCCAGGGAAGTAAGGCATTCAGAATAAGGCAAATGCCTGATGGAGGGTATACTCTTTGTTGCACGTCACTGAACGGTTTCCAGATGATTAATATCCTGGGCAAGATAGGGGTTCCAGACTGGTGATGGAAATTTAAATAGGTTCTATGTATATGTGTTACTTATAACTACTTTAGTTCCTTATTAACTGCATTCATGGCTATCATAGCTGCTTCCTAACAATCTTCCAGTCTTCCTGAATCAAAAAACAAATTTGTTGATGTTTTTTTAAAACAACATTTAGCCTTTAGATATAGACAATAGGAAAAAAATAACTGTGCCTCCCCTCATTAAGAGAAACATCCAAATGTTTTTAATCCTCTGTTCTCTCTCCAAAAATGTCTAAATTTTGGTGGAGAAAATTATGAAAGAAATAAGTGTAAACTGATGTTGATGACCTGAGCAACTTGGGGAGACGTAGGAGGACAATGGTGATGGTGGTGGTGATGGGTGGTGAGGTTAGGAGGCAGTGCTTTATGGTAGTGGTGGCCACAGTAATAGTGGAGGTAGGTGGTGGTGGTGATGATGGTTTCTTTTATTCGCCACAAACGCACCAAGTGTGGAGGGTTACACAAATATCAAGCGACAAAAATCAAACGAGGTAAAAACGTATTGCACAATATTACGAATAAATGATGATACAGGGTTTCTGATGAAGAACTTCCACCTAGTGTCAATGAAGGAATCTCACAAGTTCAATATTATCCTCATCAAGGACGGCAAATTCTCTCTGTCTTTTTCTCAACTGGTCTCCTTTCTATTTTCACCATTCTCATCTACTTTGTAACGAATTTGCTTGGAGAGAGCACTACTACTATTACTACAACTACTACTGCTACTGCTGCTGCTGTTGTTGTTAAGCAACAAGGCGGGTAAGGGTGATTAGGTGATGGTCTAGGGCTTAGGGGCGGGAGACACCAGACCTTGGAAGAAAAAAAAAACTTTGGTCGTCTTGTTGTAGTCGAGGGCTCTTTGTTGACGCCCAACACCACTGGGAGGTGGCCCCTCGAAGTTGCTGGAAATGGAAATCTCCAGGTCAAAATCCTTGAACGGCTGCTGCTGCTGCTGTTACTACTACTACTACTATGCTGCTGCTGTTACTACTACTACTACTACTACTACAACTATGCTGCTGCCGTTACTACTACCACTACTACTGCCACCACCACCACCACCACCACTGTATTAGATTGGTCAAATCTTTACAATGTCCAACAAAATATTTAGCATATTTAAAATTACAGCCTACCAAGATCAACTTTGCCCTTCATTCTTTCAGAGTAAATAAATAATGTACCAGTCACATACTGAGGGTGATCTAATTGACTGTTACTCTCCCTGCCACTTATTTCTGGCCTCTTGCCTTTCTGAGAATCAATCACTGAAGTTGCTTTTGTTGGTGCTGCTGTCTTTGTCATCATCATCATCATCATCATCACCATCATCACCAACAGTACACCTGTTCTTTTTTTTTTTTTGTCCTTTTTTGTTTTCTAAACGACTCATTCATTGTTTACTTCCTGTGCATATTCTACGTACCGTTCATGCAGTTTTGGTTACTTTTTCTGATGAGTTGTAGTACAGCACCTGAGCACTGCATAAATAAATTCATTATTATATCATTGCCATTTTCCAGCCCCCACCCCACCTTTACTTCCTTTTCAAGAGGAAGTGCAAAAAAAAATCAAAGGGTTTAATGAAAACGTTAAGTCTTTGTGTTTAGTCTTTTCAATCCCATCTCCCATGTAACTTCTTTGATTTTTGGCATCAGGCACCAAACAGAAGTAAACTACCAACTCCACCCTTGTTAGTGTCTTGCTGTCACAAATGTATTGGATCAGTGATTGATCCATTGAAAACCTGTAATCAATAGTGCTATTAGTTCACAAAATGCAAGATAAAGAATCAATAATTTTTTTAACATAGAGTATAATGGTTAGTCTTGGTTAGTCTTAGTAGGGGAAGCATGTTATTTCAGAGCATCAGGAATCATTGCAATACAAATAGAAGAATTGGAGATAGGGGCCAGTGGTTTTAGGTGTGATGAGGAGTCAAGGTTTGCCCATCAGAAAGTTGGTCGTTTCTTTGGAATTTGGTTCAACAGTTTAAAATGTGTGTGTGTGTGTGTGTGTGTGTGCAAGTTGCTATAGTATCTTGCTTAGAAAAATAACAGAAAAAATAATTGCTAAAAAGCCATAAAAAAAACAAAACAAACAAATTTGTTAACTCAAAAGGATGTAACTTAATTTGTAACTACGGTGATGAGGTATATAAAGTCAAGTACATTCATACCAAGTAGGTTATTGACAAAACACTAAGTTATCAGTTTGTGTCTGACTTAGTAGGTGAACGTGTCTGGAAAATTCTCCGTAAGCAATTTTCTGTGGGAATCCACTGTAAAAAATTTGCCATGGGAAAATTTGCCGTAAGAAGTTTTGTCATAAAAGAGTCACACTAAAAATAAGAAAACTCATTATAAAGAAATGACTTTTTTCCAGTTAGTAGGTTTGTTGATGAAGTTACCATTGTAATTTTTTCTTTTGCAATTTATTTATTTTTTTTTTACAGTGAATTTTTCCTACAGTAAAACTGCTTACGGTGAAATTTCCTACAACCATGAGATAAATGGAGATCAGACAAAAGAAAAAAATTCTTATCACTGCAGAAAGATTTACCCTGATATACACTAATAGATATATAAATATACACTTTCTGTCACACTCTAACCCAGTGCTTTTCAAACTTTTTGCTGGAGCGGAACCCCAAGGAAGCATTCCCTGGCTCGGGGAACCCCTGTGCAATAATTTAATAGTTTTATGCACACATACCTGCAGAGGAGAATTTAAAATTACTGCCGATTTTAGCAGTTTTGTAACTTCTTGCGGAACCCCTGGACTGTACTGGCAGAACCCTGGTTGAAAACCACTGCTCTAACCTTTCATAATCTGATACATGATCACCTCCTCCTCTTTAGCAAGACACCTGTTTCTGTCTCTCCATCACACTCTCACCTTTCATCATCTGACACAAGATCACCTCTTCCAATGCCCCTTCCCCTCTTGCCTTGCAAGTTAGTTGGTGACCTTTCTGGTGCTGGTGCCACTTAAAATGCATCCAGTCCACATTGTGAAGTGGTTGACAGTTGGAAGGGCATCCAGCTGTAAAAACCATGCCAAAATAGACACAGTAGCCTGGGGTAGTCTTCTACCTGGTTGGCTCTTGTAAAACTGTCCAACCCATGCCAGTATTGTAAGCAGACATTAAACAATGATGATAATGATAATATATATATATATATATTTAATGTAGGTTAAAATTTTTCTGAAAGAAAATTTTATCAATGGCCAGCATATTAAAAAATACCTTTAAAGGTTAAAATTATAAACAACTTATAAATAAGGGCAAACGAAAAAATTTCTAATGCCACATATGCCGAAAATTGGACATATTGTCCATAACCATATAATTTTTTACAATATGCACGCTACTCGAAAAAAAGGCTGACAGAAATTTCCAAAAAATTCCATTATTACCATATCGGACCGATTTCAGGGTTAGTTCATAAGAACCCTCCCTTCGTCAGTGATAAATGTGGCAAAAGAAATAAATGAGATACTTACTCATACCCATGGAAGAAGCAAAACACTAAGTCATGAGCACAATTAAGTACCCCAAATAAATCCAAAACAGAAATACTCCAGCCCATTCAAGATACGTGCGATTCGAACTGAGGATCTCACAGAGTGAAAGAGTCCGGAAGTGAACACTATTAAATTTATATTTAATGTAGGATAAAATTTTTTCGAAAAAATTTTTTAGCAATGGCCAGCATATTAAAAAATACCTTTAAAGGTTAAAATTATAAACAACTACAGATGCTTTATTACAAAGATGATAGATGGCTACCCTGCATTATATAATGGGTGGGTAGGAATAGCTGGGAAGAAAATGGGTTGGTAGTGATGGAGTATCATAGCAACCCCTCAGTGTGCAAGGCAAGATATAGACAGGGGAGGGGGAAAAGGAGAGTGGGTGGGTGGGCTATATGAGCATGAGCGGAGAATAAGAGATGGTTAGAAATGGAGGTAAAGGTGAATGTAATAAGAGATGAAGGTGAAGTACGATGGGAAATATCAGTTCAGGGTGGGGGAATGAAATACAATATGGCATAAAACATTCTCATGCCAACATATTCATATTGGCACACACTCAAATTTCCTTACAACAATACCTTAACCTTTTAGCATTTAAACCGACCATATTTGCCCAAAATATTCTATCTAATGTCATTCTAAAAATTTCGGTCTTACGGAGGCGATGACAAGTGATCAGGACCTTTGGTGATTTGCTGTGCTTGAGAAAACTCATCAAGCCAAGTGAAATTGCAGTTGTGGCTGGTGCTAGTGATACGTAAAAGGCACCCACTAAACTCTTGGAGTGATTGGCATTAGGAAGGACATTCAGCCATAGAAACCAAGCCAAATCAGATTGGAACATGGTACAGTTCTCCAGCTTATCAGTTTCAGTCAAACCAGCTAACCCAATGGTTCTTGACTGAGGTCTGTATGGCCCCTGAGAGTCCATATAAGATTTTATGGGGTCTACACAACAAAATAATAAATTGGGGATCCACAATACTATTTTGAGGCCTCATGAAAAAATTTTGATTTAGATGTTTGTGTTGGTGGGTATTGCAAGAAAGAGATAGGTTTCTTTCTCTAATGTTTTCCATAGTTCGACTTACACGAGTTAATGTGTGAAAAACGAAATAGGAATTTCGAAAGAAGTTTCTATAAAACTAGATTTTAAGCATTGAATGTCTATGGGAGAACATCAGAATAAAATAACAATCAAAGGGGTCCATAGATAAAAATTGGTCGAGGACCCCTGGTCTAACCCATAACATCATGAAGAGCAGACACTAAATGATGATGATGGTAATGACATCATCAAAATTTTGGAGACACAAGAAAATGCATGATTAATTCCAAATGAAGTAAATAAATAAGCTTAACATTTGACAGAATGATCTGAATGCTAAAGGTTTAATCATTTTGCTTTTTATCACATTGAGAAATATCACTTGTTTCTATCTTCACAGCATTATATCCTCATTTGTTGTAACTCACTGAACATTTAATCTACAACCATTGTGAATACAAGTGAGTCAGAGATGAAAGTCAAGGTCTCCTTCCATAAACAGAATAAGATTTATTTTAAAGTATGTGTAAAGATTTAGATAAGGCTAATCATTTTGTAACTTATCTCTTCCATTTCACTTCCTTCTTTTGACTTATTAAGAGTTTTTATTATAGCACAAATAAACTTAAGGCTTGGGGTATACATATATTGTATGTTCAAGCATACAAGTCGACATGGTATATAGTGTAAACATTCAAATATTAGCAAAATTTTTTATAAATGTTATAGAAAAAACTACATCTCTGATATCATACATATCTCCTGTTATCTAAGTATTAATGGTCTCACATGATAGTACCATTGTTCATCAAAGATTAGAACAATAACTGATTGAAGTAGGGACATACGTACGTGGGGGCAGGGCTGGAGATGTGGACAGTTTCTCTGAAAACAGAAACAAAAGAATAAAACAAAGTAAAGAAGTAATTAACAAAATTTGATAAGAATTAATGAAATTATATATTTTACAAGTCATAAGAAAATAAAAAGGCAAAGCAGTAAATGATCATCTTATGAAGTCCATTAGCTTACAACTGTTTCTGCTATAAGATGCAGGGGACTCGTGGTTGAGTGATGGAGTAACAACTTATAGCTTCATCAGAGCCTTGAATATGAAGTGCAATTTATTTAGGAAAAGCATTACCAATGAGAAAGCCAACACCTATGTCAGGGATGAAAGAAAGGACTCCTTCCATAAATACTCTTTTACTTGTTTCAGTCATTTGACTGTAGCCATGCTGGAGCACCACCTTTAGTCAAGCAAATCGACCCCAGAACTTATTCTTTGTAAGCCTAGTACTTATTCTATCGGTCTCTTTTGCCGAACCAATAAGTGACGGGGACGTAAACACACCAGCATCAGTTGTCAAGCGATGTTGGGGGACAAACACAGACACAAACATATACACACACACACATACATATATATATATACATATATACGACGGGCTTCTTTCAGTTTCTGTCTACCAAATCCACTCACAAGGTTTTAGTCGGCCTGAGATTATAGTAGAAGACACTTGCCCAAGATGCCATGCAGTGGGACTGAACCCAGAACCATGTGGTTCGTAAGCAAGCTACTTACCAGACAGCCACTCCTACACCTAGAATAAAATTAATCTAAAGTATGTATACAGATTGGTATATCCAGATTTAGATAAGGGTAATTATTTTGTAACTCATCCCTTCCATTTCATTTCCTTCTTTTGACTTATTAAGATTCTTTATTATAGCACAAATTAACTTAAGGCTTGGGGTATACATATACTGTATGACCAAGCATACAAGTCGACATGGTATATAGTGTAAACATTTAAATAGTAGCAAAATGTTTTTTAAATGTTATAGAAAAAACTACATCTCTGATATCATACATATCTCCTGTTATCTAGGTATTAATGGTATCACATGATAGCACCTTTGTTCATCAAAGATTAGAACAATAACTGATTGAAGTAGGGACATACGTACGTGGGGACAAGGCTGGAGATGTGGACAGTTTCTCTGAAAACAGAAACAAAAGAATAAAACAAAGTAAAGAAGTAATTAACAAAATTTGATAAGAATTAATGAAATTATATATTTTACAAGTCATAAGAAAATAAAAAGGCAAAGCAGTAAATGATCATCTTATGAAGTCCATTAGCTTACAACTGTTTCTGCTATAAGATGCAGGGGACTCGTGGTTGAGTGATGGAGTAACAACTTATAGCTTCATCAGAGCCTTGAATATGAAGTGCAATTTATTTACGAAAAGAATTACATTTATGCATATATATAGGCGCAGGAGTGGCTGTGTGGTAAGTAGCTTGCTAACCAACCACATGGTTCCAGGTTCAGTCCCACTGCGTGGCATCATGGGCAAGTGTCTTCTACTATAGCCTCAGGCCGACCAAAGCCTTGTGAGTGGATTTGGTAGACGGAAACTGAAAGAAGCCCATCGTATATATGTATATATATGCGTGTGTGTGTTTGTGTGTCTGTGTTTGTCCCCCTAGCATTGCTTGACAACCGATGCTGGTGTGTTTACGTCCCCGTCACTTAGCGGTTCAGCAAAAGAGACCGATAGAATAAGTACTGGGCTTACAAAAGAATAAGTCCCAGGGTCGAGTTGTTCGATTAAAGGTGGTGCTCCAGCATGACTGCAGTCAAATGACTGAAACAAGTAAAAGAGTAAAAGAGTATATATATATATATATATATATATATATATATATATATATACGTTTAAATATTTGTTGTGCAAGATTTTTTATGTGAAGTCGTGTGTTGAAACAGATATTGTTATATTTCGGAATGGTCATATTGCCAGTTTAGCCATAAAAACACACGCACTATATATTTGGTGTTATTTTGCTTCAGTGATATTTATTTTTTACATTAATCTTAATCTTATTTCGGCCAAAGTTCTTTCGTCACACTCCTGTGACCGCATCAGTGGTCCTTTGTTTTCTTCTCACTTACTTGTGTCTCTCCTTACTAACCGTCAGCCATTTTGTATTTCTATTGTATGTCTTCATTTGCGCATGCTTATATCTCTATGTGCGTCTATGTTTATTTAGTGTGTGTGTGGGGGGGATGCCTGTAATATTTGTATCTTCTGGTTATATACATTCTTGTAATTTGTATTTTGTTTTTGTTGTTGTTGCTTTTGTTCTAAGTTTGTTCATGTGTTTTACATCCACCCATTATTATCATTACATATGCTTGTATGTATGTATAACAACAATATTAGTAATAATAATAATAAATCTAATCTTCAACGTATGCGACAAAACTTACTGCATGAACCGAATTTATCCAACAACATTACCCTTCAACAAAAGAGTATACATCCCAAGACGTACTAATGACCACATGGAAGCACAGTTCACTATAGCTAGGACCAAACTTAGACAGATTTTAGGATTATACATTAAGAGACAGAGACAGAATAAGACAGATGCCCAACAACTAGGGATTAAACCTGCATGTGGCCTACAGAAGCTCATTCAGCGCACGAGGAACGGAGAGGTGATATGCCTTCCCACGGATAAGTCCGGCAGGATGTCAATAGACAGCTTACCGAACTACATCCAGGCAATGCAACCTCATATCGCCAATACAAAAGTAACAACTGTACAGGCGCATGAGGAGAGAGAAAAGGTCCTCAATGCCCACATGATGATGTGGACAATTGTTCTGGGACCTCAGAAACGTACTGCAAAGAATTTCCAAGCCTGGAACAATGATATCCCGGCACTGTATGGACTTTGCAAGGACCATAAAGGTTTTACTGACCCTATAGCAGGACCACCAACAAGACCAGTCTGTGGAGCGAATATCGCTAGCAATTACAGAATCTCCTACTTCCTCTCAATGATCATACGCCCTATAATCAGGATGTCACCTGATGTGTGTGACAGCACAGAAGATCTCCTAAGCAGGATCAGTGACTGTAACAAAACTTGTGACTTGACAGGATGTATAGTAGGTAGCATGGATGTGGTATCCCTATACCCATCGATTGACGTAGATTTTGCAGTGGGGAAGTGCGTGGAGATGATCAACGAGAGCCAGGTGGAGTTCTGTAATGTCGACACAGAAGAACTGGGCCTCCTACTTAGACTGACATATAATAGTGAATACTTAGATAAACATAATCTTAGTAGTTTCTGCCCCAGTAGATGTTAAGAGGTAGACCGCCTACAATTACTTCTATGGCTAGGAAGACACATATAGAAAGATGGCGCGGATGGACCAGAGCCATACGGAGCCCCGCAAATGTCCATCAGGTAAAGAAAATGATCGCACATGCACTAGGAGCTAGTATAAGAGTTACCCTAAAAGGCCACACATTTAAATTTAATAATAAAATATATGCCCAGGACGAGGGGGCAGCCATTGGTGTTAGTATCGCTGGTGATGTGGCCAACCTCTTCATGGTATGGTGGGACAGAAGGCTTAAAGAATGCCTACTGCAGAAATCCATACTCGTAAACATGTACTCTCGCTATGTTGATGATATCAATATAGTAGTAAAGGCACCCCCACAAGAGAGTACTGTTGATATAGTAATAGAAACTAATACTATGGAGAGCATCCAGCAAATAGCTAACTCCATCCACCAGAGTATTAAGGTCACAATAGACTACCCCACTAAACACCCCAACCATAGACTACCAGTACTAGACACTGAACTCTGGCTAGAAATTGTGAAAAATAAAACCCAAATCCTTCATTCATACTATGCAAAACCTATGGCCTCAAAATACCTGATCCACCGGAACTCAGCCATTGCAGGCAATGCCAAATTCAATATTTTGATGGCAGACCTCGTCAGAATAATGAGAAATGTGTCACGCATGTGCGAGCCTACAGAATTAAAGAGACACATACAGTATTTCATTCACCGCATGCAGTTCTCAGGTTACAGCCATAAAGAAAGGATCAGAGTATACAAAGGAGCCATGAAGAAATTTGATAATATATTATGTAATGATAGGAATGGGATTTGCCCACTCTATAGGAACAAGTCATGGAACACTATAGAAAGGACAAAAAAGAAAATAGGGAAGGCCAACTCTTGGTATGATAGCCATAAATACCAGAGTGTCATGTTCGTTGACACCACCCCTGGAGGTGAACTAGCGTACCGCTTTAGAAGGACCCTAGATAAACTTAAACTAAGAATTAAGGTTGTTGAAAAGCCAGGCAACCCTATCAGATCTATAATTGGTAGAAGCTATCCTTTTAGTAGAACTCTCTGTACGGATAACTATTGCACTGTATGTAGATTTAGCCCACAAACGAACTGTAAAGCCAGAAATGTGGTCTATAGTATAAGATGTATAGAGGGACGATGCAGTAACAAGACAGTAACATACGTAGGGGAAACTGCAAGAAGCATTGGTGAGTGGGTGAATGAACATTGGAGACAACTCAAGGAAGGTAAAAGCTCATCGATTCTGTACCAACACGCCGAACAAGAACACGGGGGATCAATCAATAACATAGAGATTAAGATATTGTCCACACATAGAACAGATGCAACAATTAGACAAATTACAGAAGCTACACATATAATAGAAAATAAACCTAGCCTGAATAGAAAACTAGAATGGAGCAATAGCGCACACCACAACATATGACAATAGTGGATCCTGCAAACATAATAAATACACAGGTAATTAAAGAAATAGAAATGAATATCTATATGTGTATGTATGTGTGTATATATGTATGTATATGTATATGTATGTATATATATATATATGTATATGTATATATTTTTTTTTTTTCGATTAGATTTATTATTATTATTACTAATATTGTTGTTATACATACATACAAGCATATGTAATGATAATAATGGGTGGATGTAAACACATGAACAAACTTAGAACAAAAGCAACAACAACAAAAACAAAATACAAATTACAAGAATGTATAACCAGAAGATACAAATATTACAGGCATCCCCCCCACCCACAACACACTAAATAAACATAGACGCACATAGAGATATAAGCATGCGCAAATGAAGACATACAATAGAAATACAAAATGGCTGACGGTTAGTAAGGAGAGACACAAGTAAGTGAGAAGAAAACAAAGGACCACTGATGCGGTCACAGGAGTGTGACGAAAGAACTTTGGCCGAAATAAGATTAAGATTAATGTAAAAAATAAATATCACTGAAGCAAAATAACACCAAATATATAGTGCGTGTGTTTTTATTGGCTAAACTGGCAATATGACCATTCCGAAATATAACAATATCTGTTTCAACACACGACTTCACATAAAAAATCTTGCACAACAAATATTTAAACGTATATATATATATATATATATATATATATATATATATACTCTTTTACTTGTTTCAGTCATTTGACTGCGGTCATGCTGGAGCACCACCTTTAATCGAACAACTCGACCCCGGGACTTATTCTTTTGTAAGCCCAGTACTTATTCTATCGGTCTCTTTTGCTGAACCGCTAAGTGACGGGGACGTAAACACACCAGCATCGGTTGTCAAGCAATGCTAGGGGGACAAACACAGACACACAAACATATACTGTATGTCCAAGCATACAAGTTGACATGGTATATAGTGTAAACATTCAAATATTGTCCATTTCTCTTCAAATCCTGCTGCATCTCATATGAAAATTTTCGTCCTTCAAAAATCCTTTTTGTGTATAAGTCAACCTACACCTTTACTATGAATTGTGGTCAGAAAAATTCGACTTGCATGCCAGAAAATATGGTGATTGTAATAGTTTTGTCAAGTGGAAGGTATTTCTCTGAAACTGGTAAGATTAATGCAAGAAAAAAAAACTGGAAAATTGATGGCTGTGGAAAGAAACAAGGACAAGGCGAAAATTCCAGATGGATAATGTTTCGAGAAGGAAGGAATAAATAAATTGATTGGTGCTGGGTCAAGAGGCAAGGATTACATTATAAGTGACCAGCAGAGGAGACACAAGGGCATTAAATCAACCTGGGTACGAGTGGCAATAGACCAATGAGTTCCAACAAGCAGAAACCATTTATTAAGAAGGTCAGAATCTTGAGAATTACAAAAAAAAAAAAAAATGTATGCCACAAAAACTGCTGCTTGTCTTTGAATGAAAACAGTTTACTGATAATGGTCTTGTCAAATGAATTTGAACCATGTGTTTTTGTAAAAAAAATTTGTTACATCCATTTTTC
The DNA here is from genome assembly GCF_006345805.1 of Octopus sinensis. Taxonomy (NCBI): domain Eukaryota; kingdom Metazoa; phylum Mollusca; class Cephalopoda; order Octopoda; family Octopodidae; genus Octopus; species Octopus sinensis. The sequence continues at coordinate 7,956,835 of NC_043018.1, read as the reverse complement.
AATACCAAGTGTGGGTAAGATAGTTTTACAAATATTGACATTTACATATTGTAGGAGTGGTTAGTTTTTATTTGTTTCAGTTAGATGACTTAACCTGTTTACTTCTAACCTCTCCACTTGAATCTGTATCCTGGGGCCCAAACCCCTGGTTGTAGTTGTAAGTTTTGACCCCACACTCCTATGACCCACAAACAACCTATTGTTTCTCTTCCACCTAACTCTACAAGAGCTTCTTATTGGAACAAGGGCTTCTTATTGGAACAAGGAGCTCTTAGGAATGAGAAATATGTCAAGTACGAACATTTATGCAACACAGCAATTGAGAAAAGTGAGTGGAAAATTTCTTCTAGAAAAAAACATATCCTTGCTTTTTATAATAGCGTTCACTTTGAATAGTCAACTACTTGGGTTAGCTCATTATTTTGTACAATTTTTGATTTCCAGTGTAGCAGTAAAGGCGAGTGGATTGGAGTAACATGAAATAAAGTATCTTGCTTAAGGACACACTGCATCAATTGGAATTGAACTCATGTTCTTATGATTGTGAGCTGAATACCCCTAACCATTAAGCCACATGCTTTCACATATAAAGATGTAGATGTAAGGAAACAGGTAAATAATGACAACCATCACCAGAGCAATAACTATCTTCCCTGCATAGCTTGGAGGAGACCCCCTTCGGTCATGAATGACCATGGGATTGCACCTAGAAGGTTACCCTCCGAGGCACAAGTCAGAGCAAGATTGTTTGAAGCCCAAGCATACCGGCCTCCTCTCTCCATGCCACTGATGTTATCCAAGGTAAAAGTAAAGGCCGATACAGCTTGGCACCAGTGAAGTCGCAACTCATTTCTACAGCTGAGTTAACTGATGATGAGGCATAGGTAGAAGGAAACAGTTGGTATGCATCAAGTGTACTGAAGTCAGATTAGTGTCACAAAGGGCAAAGATCCCCTTCGGTCATGAATGACCATGGGATTGCACCTAGAAGGTTACCCTCCGAGGCACAAGTCAGAGCAAGATTGTTTATAGAAGACCAGCAGTCACCCATGCATACCAGCTTCTCCTCTCCACGCCACTGATGTTATCCAAGGGAAAATCAAAGGGGCTGATACAGCTTGGCACCTGTGATGTCGCAACTCATTTCTACAGCTGAGTGAACTGGAGCAACATGAAATAAAGTGTCTTGCTCAAGAACACAGCACGCAGTTCGGTCCGGGATTCGAGCTCACATCCTCACAATCGTAAGCTCTACACTCTAACCACTAAGCCATGCATAGCTTATACTTAGAATTAATACTGATCAAATGACATTTTCATCATGATCTAAATGATTATCTACTGACTACCCTAGATCTACATATCTTCTCCGAATATTTAAATTGTCAGTAAAAATTTAAACAGGGCAGGAATTTTGCCATAAACATTCTTCAAGCTGACGTGTGAGACTGAAGAAATTAAGTATCATTGTACAATACCATCATGATGTGAAAAATACAATTCCTAAGTAGATTTGCTGAAAAAACTCCATTACCCTTTATACTGGTCAAACATTGTTAGTTTTACAACAGTCCATCTCCCTTAAAATGTTCTCCAATCCAAGCAGTATAACTTTGATAAGGATAGGATAGCCCTTAATTCTCTATCTGTCAAATATAGGATCGATTAATATGATTACAGCATTGCAGAATTTTGCAATTTACCAATTTATCCGAAACACACATAAGCTGATTAAAGAATGCATAATTCTACATCCGTTTTGTGTTCTTCTATTACAATCTGTGATCTGATAGTGAATTTATTTGGTGTTTGAATTTTGAACTTACAAATTGGAGAGGCAGCAGAAAGTTAAGTCTAATTCTACAGAGTGCTTACAAAGTATTCGCCTGGATTTAACAACCCCTTTTACGTATGTGTGAGTGTTTGAATGTGTGTATGCGTGAGGAATTAGACAGAGGCTCACTTCAGGAGCTAATTTCTAATTGTTGGTATTTTCCCTGAAATCCAACAATTTCCAAGCTCCAAGGTTGCTAGATTTAAGGGAGGTCCAGCCTGTGCAATAAATGCAATATACAGCATGCGGCAGAAGTCACACCCTTTTTTTATTTAGTAATTTTTATACTGTTTTACTTGTTTCAGTCATGTGACTGTGGCCATGCTGGAGCACCGCCTTTAGTCGAGCAAATCAACCCCAGGACTTATTCTTTGTAAGCCTAGTACTTATTCTATCGGTCTCTTCTGCCGAACCGCTAAGTAACGGGGACGTAAACATACTAGCATCGGTTGTCAAGCAATGTTGGGGAGACAAACACAGGCACACAAACATATACACACACACATATCTATACATATACAAGATGGGCTTCTTTCAGTTTCTGTCTACCAAATCTACTCACAAGGCTTTGGTTGGCCCGAGGCTATAGTAGAAGACACTTGCCCAAAGTTCCACGCAGTGGGACTGAACCTGGAACCATGTGGTTGGTAAGCAAGCTACTTACAACACAGCCACTCCTATGCTTATAGTAGAATTTTTTTTTTTTATTTAGTCATTTTTTATTGTACAAAAATTTATTATAGTGGTTAAAGAAACGAAAAAAATCAATTAATCAAAACAATATAATTAATTATGATAAAAAATTTAATCAACATGTTCAAAATGCTCCCCTTCATTTTTAGCACAATGCTGAATACTACCAGCAGCAATTCTACAAAACTTTTGACACATTTCCACTTTAATTGCAGAAAATTTACCAGAAATTGTTTGTTTTAATTCAAGAAAAGTTTTTGGTTTGAGGGAGCAAACAAAATCTTTCAATACACCTCACAAGAAAAAGTCAGGTGGTGTTAAGTCTGGTGATCGTGATGGCCACTCAATTCCTCTGCGTCGTCCTATCAACCTCTCCTCAAAATTTATATCATACAAAGCAAAAAAAAAAAATAATAAATAAAGTAGAAAACTATGAAAAAATACAAATAAAAAAGGGCATTCCTTCTGCTGCACCCTCTGTAATTAGTCATATTATTTCTAAATTGTTTTTTTTTTTCTTTCTAGTTTCAGCTCAGAGCTGTGACCATGCTGATGCACGGCCGTTTTGGGCTACACTGTTATTACTAAGAGCCTCCTCCAATATGTGGCACTTGGTGAAGAATGGAGTTTGATATAGCTACCCTCATTTGCACCTCTTGCCGTGAGGTAGGTTCATCTGGGACTCTCGACAGGAAGATGTCCAGCTTTGATTTAAAAACCGCTACATCTACTTTGTGCAAGTTCCTCAGACTCTTTGGGAGAATATTAAAAAGCTGTGGGCCCTTGAAATCCAGGCTGTTGCAGTAACTGGTCCTGAAGTGTGATGGCATTGCTGGGATCTTTGGCCCTATGCAGTGTCGTCCCTTTCTGGCATTGGTGTAGCTTTCAATGCCAAAATTTGGCACAATTCCTACCAGGATCTTCCAGACATATATTACTGCATACCTATCTCGTTTGCTCATGAAAAAATAAAAATGTTTCATGAAAAAAATAAAATGTTAATACAGTAAAAAGAAAAAAAAAGACTCACCTGGATATTTGAGTTCATTTAACTCAAGGTATCTTTGTGTGGGATAATCATAGTCCAGTTCATTGCCTGAAGAATCAACCTCAGACTAAAACAAAAATAAAGTAATAATGAAATCAATAATATTATTTACATAACACATGCAGTGTATTGATTAGCGATAAGTTTTTGAAGATGTTATCATTCAACCATGGTAGTGGTTGAATATAATAATAATAATAATAATAATAATAATAATAATAATGAAATTATTGTATACAGTGCTCAGGTGCACCACAACTTGTCAAAAAGTGCACATAAAGTATATGCAGTAATGTACACATGTCTGGGAAGTGAACAATGTATGAGTCAGATACATGCTTGTGTGTGTATGGAGGGGAGAAAATCAGGTGTAGTGTTGGTGAATCTCAGGAAGCATGGAAGTTTTGAAGGATGCAGTGCTCCGACAACTAACAACTGATGCCGGCAGTTTGTTCCATGCTTCAGCAACTCTCAGTGTGAAAAAATGTTTCCTGAAGTCATGGGAGCTGTGCTGTTTTCTGACTTTGTAAATATGTCCACGGGCGTTAGACGGGTGGAGTTTGAAAAGGTGCTCAGAGTTATTGTTTGTAAGATGGTTAATAATTTATGGGTGTCTGCCAAGTCAGCTGCCAGACATCGGAGTTTCAATGTGTCCATTCCCAGGGAAGTAAGGCGTTCAGAATAAGGCAAATGCTTGATGGAGGGTATACTCTTTGTTGCACGTCGCTGAACGGCTTCAAGACGATTGATATCCTGGGCAAGATAGGGGTTCCAGACCGGTGATATTCTTAAGTCTGCCATTTTGTCAATCACAGCAGCTTCCAAGCTTCACCACTAATTCAGTTCTCAACTAAATTGCAAACTATTAACAGTTTCAAAGAGGACACCTCCTCAGCTACACTTTGGCATAAATAGTTTGAGATTTGGTTCAGTAGAAAAAAAAAGTTACATCAAAATATATGCAGTCTGAAGGGAGGCAGTAAGGCACCTATTCATCTTCAGTTAACATGAATTTTTTAATTTTAAAATAAAAGTCTACTTTTCTTAGGCTTAAATGAGAGAATAATGCATGAGGAATTCAGAATCGTTAGTCGCATTGAACAAAAGTTAGTAGAAAAAAGTTATGAGGTGAAATGTCATGAAATAACATCCCAAGCAATAACGGTAAGATAAGAATATATTACTAAAATGAATGCTTATGCTCTAATGCGGTGAGTTGGCAGAAATGTTAGCGTGCCGAGTGAAATGCTTAGTGGTATTTCATCTGCCGCTACGTTCTGAGTTCAAATTCCACCAAGGTCAACTTTGCCTTTCATCCTTTCGAGGTTGATTAAATAAGTACCATTTATGCACTGGGGTTGATATAATCGACTTAATCCGTTTGTCTGTCCTTGTTTAGCCTCTTGTGGGTAGTAAAGAAATAGGTATTTTGTTTGTCTTTTCATTCCAAGTTCAAATTCCACCAAGGTCGACTTTACCTTTTGTATATTTTATTTTTTAAATTAAGTATTTAATAAAGTTATTTTTAATATGTTGTTGAATTAGGGTAAGTTTAACTTTTATTATTAATTTTCTCTTTCAGCTTTAATTAACTTGCTTTCTGCTTTATTTGCTTTTCCTTTTTAGTTAATTATATAATCAGGCTAGTTCATTAATGTGTTATATGCTTCAGATATGTGCATATAAATTTATTGGGGCAGGAATATAATCATTTTTGGCTGTGTCTCTATGGGCAGACCTGAAGGCGTGTAGTAAGGCTGTCCAGAAGAGGCACTGGTTAAAAGTGCTTATATTCTAAATTTACTTTTTAAATTTCAAAATTAATTAAAAGGGATTTTTCATAAATCAAATTTATATTAATGGGATGTGGGTAATTTTAACTTGTGTATATCTAATATGCTTTTATAATTACTGTTGTATTGAATAATTATTGATAGATCTAAATTAGCAGCAGTCAGTGCTGTTATCACCGACTCAAAATCTAGGTTACTTAGGGTGAGCCTGGTAACTGATGGTTTTAGGGTCTTTTTGTTTGTAACTTTTGGTGAGCCACTGTGCAACCAACAAGATGGTAAAAATCCCTGCCATTAATTTGGTGTGGATGGGGAATATCAAATAATTCAATCACAACATATATTTAAATTAAACAATGAAAAAAATTGAAATATTATCATCACTTAGTAATATTCCTAAAATTATAAACCTGGAAAAGTACAGGACAAGTTATTACACCTGGAAAAGTATAGGACAAGCTATTAGTTCTAGTAAAGTAAAGAATAAGAAACTTTTTACTTAAAATATTGCAGCTAAAATTAAAATTTGAATACTAAAAATTATTTTATTATAGTTTACAAATAACGCTATACTTATTTAAGTAGAATTTGGCTAATTTACTACCTTAAATACAGAAAAAAGTGACAGATCAACATATAAATTCTGTAATGTCCATTGTCCTGAAGACATTTCACACAAAATCTTCAAATTGCAAAACTATTTTATTAGACATGTATTGGGTGTAAAAATTGAAACAATTGTAGGTAATGTTAATTAATTAATAAATTAATTTATATGCATTAAATCACTCCATTTTCTTACTAAATAAACACACACTTACACAAACACACACATATATATGTACACATACATACATTATATATGCGTGTGTGTGTGTGTGTATGTACACATACATATTATACTCACACACAAATAGATATATGTATGTATGTATATATAGTCTCTGCTGAGTTAAAATCATCTTTGGGTGTGTGGATTTGAATGGGGAGGTAATTAGGTTTTTCTATTGATTAAATTTCGAGTTATGTTATCTCTCTATATATAAACGGCAAAATGTTTGTCTGTGTGTGTGTGTGCGTGCATGTCCTTTATGCAAATCCACAATTTTTCAGTTAGAGGGCTCGCACTTTCTATGGTCATTTAAAACCGTCCAAGGGTGGTCGTGCACATCTTTACATTTCCCCAGTCACCCTTCAAAGCCATTAAAAAAATCAATGGAAGTGACTTTTTTGTGAATTTTCTACCCAAAACCCAATCAAAATGCCCGAAACTTGATACGCCAATTGAATGTCAGCTAGCTGTATGCGATTGGTCGGAGATTTGGATCGTACTCGCGTGTATGTGCACACGCACGCAGCTGTATATACATGCACTAGCACTATGACCCGGCAACGCCGGGTCATAGTGCTAGAAACCTATAAACAATTTGATTAGTATATAGAAATTTTAAACTTCTTGATCTGTGGAGGCAGAATTTGATTGGTGTTTATTTATAAAATTTCTTCAAATCCTGTTCTAGATATATATTCTATAGGTATACTCTTTTACTTGTTTCAGTCATTTGACTGTGGCCATGCAGGAGCACCGCCTTTAGTCGAGCAAATCGACCCCAGGACTTATTCTTTGTAAGCCTAATACTTATTCGATCCGTTTCTTTTGCCGAACCGCTAAGTTACGGGGATGTAAACACACCAGCATCGGTTGTCAAGCGATGTTGGGGGGACAAATACAGACACACAAACATATACACACACACACATATATATATATATACATATATACGATGGGCTTCTTTCAGTTTCCGTCTACCAAATCCGCTCACAAGGCTTTGGTTGGTTTGAGCCTATAGTAGAAGACACTTGTCCAAGGTGCCACGCAGTGGGACTGAACCTTGAACGATGTGGTTCATAAGCAAGCTACTTACCACACAGCCACTCCTACGCTTAGGTATGTATATTTTCATGTATAAAAATGGGGAAAAAAATGTAATTCAATTATGAACAATGAACACCTGAAGAGAAACATATAAACATACAACCTTACAGGTATGCTTTTATGAATATCAAAAGTACTAGGAAAACAACTTTCTATACTGATAAAGCCATGACACGCCTGATTAATAACCCCAACCTTACAAATGAAAACAGGAAATATTGCAAATAACAAGACAGGATCAGTCTAAACTTACCAACTAGCTACATTTTTTGTGAAACAAAGTCGACACACCCTATTACTAAGGGCTTAGATATTGGACTTTGTACCTTTGACATTTATGTTATCAAAGCAAAAAGATTGAATCCAATAATACCAAAAGCAACAAAAATACTGCCACCCCTTGTATCCACCCAGTGAAAAGAAAAATACCCTGAAGACTTTTTTATAAAGTTCTACATGCATGAATAAATTCTAAGCAATAGCATAACCCCAAATTTAATCTCTCTTTACTCTTTTACTTGTTTCAGTCATTTGACTGTGGCCATGCTGGAGCACCACCTTTTTAGTCGAGCGAATCGACCCCAGGGCTTATTCTTTGTAAGCCTAGTACTTATTCTATCGGTCTCTTTTGCCGAACCGCTAAGTTACAGGGATGTAAACACACCAGCATCGGTTGTCAAGTGATGTTCTGGGGACAAACACAGACACACAAACATATACACACACGCACACACATCTATATATATATATATATATATATACACATATACATATATACGATGGGCTTCTTTCAGTTTCCATCTATCAAATCCACTCACAAGGCTTTGGTTGGCTCGAGCCTATAGTAGAAGACACTTGCCCAAGGTGCCATGCAATGGGACTGAACCCAGAACCATGTGGTTGGTAAGCAAGCTACTTACCACAAAGCCACTCCTACGCCTATCAATAAAAATATTTACAAAACACATTTGCATAAAAACCTAATTACCATTCCACTCAAGCCCACCCACCTAAAAGATGATTTTAAACTCAAGGGAGACTACATAGAGGCAAAACTAACTGCAATGCATTGCAGTCTGATGATGGTTTATCTGGCTGAAACTTTGAAGTCACTATCAACAACATTCTGGTTTAAGAATAATAAACTTGTACTCAAGAAAACTATAGAGAATTTCATCAGATTAATGTAAAATGGTTTTATCATAACTGAACATACAAAACGAAGATTAATATATGTATGTATGTATGTATGTATATACGTGTGTGTGTGTATATATATATATATATATATATATATATATATATATATATACACACATATATATATACACGTGTATATATATATACACATGCTCTCGTGTGTGACCCTTCTGTCTGGCTGTTGCTATGATAGATTGTTAGCCACTACACACATTTTTTTCTCTACTTGTTTTTACTGTGTCCCTTTCTGTAGAAGAGCATAGGCTCGAAACGTAAAAGACTTTTTCTATTCCTGAGCGTTATACTAATACATCTGTTTGTTTTGTACACCACCTGTCTTCGTCTTTTGTTTATTTTGTAAAAGAGAGATAGACAGAGAAGAGATAGTAAAGATATATATATATATATATATATATATATATATATATATATATATATATCTTCCCCTCTTGTTTGTCATCCTTTCTGGTTTTCTGTCCCACCTTTCCCTATTCTTCTCCTCTCCCCTTCATTGTTCCCTCTCTCTCACTCCTCCTCCTCGACTCTCGTCACTGACACGTGACGACAAAAGAGAATCTACCTTTCTACCCACAACCTTCGTAAAGACTAAACGTGCTTATACTGTCTCTTTGAGAAGCTCGTCTTCCTAAGCGTTCAGAATAATTTTTCTAACGTCTTGGCTTAACAGCCCTCACCGTTTGTTTTTACTGTTTTGTTCTCACTGTCCTGTTTTTGTTACCACTTTCACCCTCCACAAAAAATCCCAAATTTTATTTAATTTGCTTTGCGGGAAGGACTGTTTCAACGAAGTTGTGTCTTGTCCTTGCCTTTGAAACGCAGAGTAGATGAAACAGGGACAACTGAAGAAGAGGAATATTCTTTATGTTGTATGTCATGTGTACCTGTTTGTTTTTTTCGTTGTTCGAAAAAAAGTTTGTTTCTATGTTTTTGTTTTTATGTTTTCATTTCTCATTGTGTTTAACGCGTTTTTTATGCAAGTATATATACATATATATGTAGGTATGTACATATATGTATGTATATATGCATATATTCATATATTATTTATATATATATATATATATGTATATATATGTATGTATGTATGTATGTGTGTGCATATTACTGTCTCCTTGTCTTGACTTCACGTGGTAGCTGTAAACAAGTGTCACCATCATGCAAGCAGTGTCCTTCATTTCCAATCTGCCATGAAAACATGCCTGGTCATGGAGAAATATTACCTTATTTGGAAACAGGTGAGGGCTGGCAATAGAAAGGATATGGGGCTGCAGAAAATCCACTTCAACGAATTCTGTCTGATGATAACGAGGACAATGAAAAAGCAGATCGTTTCAAACTGAATGTGGAGCTACCAATAAACTAGCAGATTGAAGTTACTGATTACAAATCAGTCAAGTTTTAAAAAAGCAAACTGATAGAAATAGAAAATGTCTGAAAGCAGAGTAGATAGTAAAAACAGAGAACAAAATATATATTTCTTTATTGCCCGCAAGGGGCTAAATATAGTGGGGACAAACAAGGACAGACAAACGGATTAAGTCGATTACATCGACCCCAGTGCGAAACTGGTACTTTATTTATCGACCCCAAAAGGATGAAAGGCGAAGTCGACCTCGGCAGAATTTGAACTCAGAACGTAATGACAGACGAAATACCTATTTCTTTACTACCCACAAGGGGCTAAACACAGAGAGGACAAACAAGGAAAGACAATGGGATTAACTTGATTAGTTGATTATATCAACCCCAGTGCGAAACTGGTACTTTATTTATCGACCCCGAAAGGATGAAAGGTAAAGTCGACCTCGGCGGAATTTGAACTCAGAACGTAATGACAGACGAAATACTTATTTCTTTACTACCCACAAGGGGCTAAACACAGAGAGGACAAACAAGGACAGACAAACGGATTAAGTTGATTACATCTACCCCAGTGCGTAACTGGTACTTAATTTATCGACCCCAAAAGGATGAAAGGCAAAGTCAGCCTTGGTGGAATTTGAACTTAGAACGTAGTGGCAGACAAAATACCGCTAAGCATTTCAGCCACGTGTTCTTGTCAGATGATGCTGAATATCAGCTGATGTCATACCCACCAAATATGAAGAATCTGCAACATAAATGACCAAACTGCTTCATAAAGACTAAACAACGACAAATGACACTTGCATGCATTCACTTGCTCTCTCTCTCTCTCTCTCTCTCTCTCTCTCTCTTCCTATCACTCTCATCTAGACATAACTACAGAACCTGTCCAACCAAATCATTCAATGAAAGATCTTTTTTATATTACTCTGTAGTTCATCATTGGATGTTATAATTATAAGTTATGTTACATATAAGATCATAAGTCCTGAGACGCAATCCATGGATCTATGCAGGATTGCATCGAAGGACTCGTGCTCTTTCTTCTACAACATCGGAAAGTGACACTATGAACTTTTATGCTTCTTTTTTCTTCTTTCTCTCCATTTCCTTATTCTTTTATTCCCTTCCTCTCCGTTGTCCTCTCATTAATATATACCATTCACATTCTCCCTATTTTTCCCTATTCGTCTCTGATGATGGAATATCTCATACTTGGGATATCCCAGAAACAGCTGTAAGACTTTGAATTTTTCCCAAGAATAACCTTGTATATGACTTGAGACGTTTGCCTTGCCTTAATGTTTGTTGTCCTTTTTAACAATTATATATCTGCTGCATCAAAAATCTGCAATGGCGCCACAACTACCGTCTCGGCTATAATCTTGGAGCCCTAGTCATCTGTTACAGCACTTACCTAGCATATCTAATTGTTTAAATCACCTGTGAACTAAACCCCCATACTATGACCGCGTGTGTACCGTTGGCGATTTTTTTCCCTCTGTCTTCCCTTCTCCTATGTTTCCGACAAAGAGCTCCGCTCAAAACGTTAAACCCTCCTTCTTCCTTTCCTTCCTGAGCGTCCAATAATACTATATTTGTTCCATGTCCTCGCGTTGTTGTGTTTTCTCTTTGCGTTTTCATGTTTGGATTAACTATATATATATATATATATATATATATATATATATATATTTCTGCATATATCATTAATGTATTGTTAATCATTGTTTAATGTCCGTTTTCCATGCTGGCATGGGTTGGATGGTTCGACCGGGGTCTGGGAAGCCAGAAGGCTGCATCGGGCTCCAGTCTGATCTGACAGTGTTTCTACAGCTGGATGCCCTTCCTAACGCCAACCACTCTGTGAGTGTAGTAGGTGCTTTTTACGTGCCAGGTGAGGCTGGCAACGGCCACGATTGGTTGGTGCTTTTTACATGCCACCGGTACAGAAGCCAGTCAAGGCGGCGCTAATACAAAAATTAGATTTCTTGTCATGTAACCATGTATATTATTGCTTTAACACAAATTTCCAACAACAATACTGTTAAATGTAAAATTAAATGCTCAATTAAATTGCTTGTGTACCCATGTATGACATCACATATATTCCCAACCACAAGCAGTTAATTCATAATTGTCTAATTATAAGTTAAGTGACATATAATTAATGAAATAATTAAATTCCTTGCTATTAATTACAAAAATAAAAGTATACTTACAAAATGGTCATCAGACCAGCCATCGTCTGAAAAAGAAAAAAAAAAATATTTAAAAAAATTATAATGGAACTTGAATATGTAATAGTAATCTGGAACATATTGTAAGAATATATCATCATCATCATTATCATCATCATCATTATTATCATCATCAGTCACTAGACATTGGGCTTGTTACCTGGTTTTTGTGGCATATAAGAGACCAAGAGTACAACAATCTTCTTGAGTGAGACGCCAGGGTTATTTGTTTACAATTGACTGTACTCAAAGAGGATATCTTGTCTTGCCTTGAGTGTTCAGTTCCTGGTTCCAAAAGGCTCTAACAGGATATGCAGTTTGTGTGTGTCTCAAAACATTCAGACTTGGTGGAACCAATCCCTCTCGGGGTTCGACTTGAATTTCTTCCAGACAGAGGGGGAGATGGGGGGGGGGGGCAATGGGAAGTGTGAGAGGAGTGAAGAGGTAGAGAGGGGGAGAAAAGGGAAGAGAGAGAGGGGGAAGGAGGGAGCAAAGAATTGATTCCCATTACGGAACTGGTACTTTATAGAGACTCTGGTTGATGTTCTAATGACTCTGCCAATTCACCTTCTGCCACCATGGAATTGTTAATGCTCTATCTACTTCCTTGTTTAACTTTTGGACGTATTACTCTTTACTCTTTTACTCTTTTACTTGTTTCAGTCATTTGACTGTGGCCATGCTGGAGCACCACCTATTTAGTCGAGCAAATCAACACCAGGATTTATTCTTTGTAAGCCTAGTACTTATTCTGTCGGTCTCTTTTGCCGAACCGCTAAGTTACGGGGACGTAAACACAGCAGCATCTGTTGTCAAGCGATGTTGGGGGAACAAACACAGACACACAACACACACACACAAATATATATATATATATACATATATACGACGGGCTTCTTTCAGTTTCTGTCTACCAAATCCACTCACAAGGCTTTGGTCGGCCCGAGGCTATAGTTGAAGACACTTGCCCAAGGTGCCATGCAGTGGGACTGAACCCGGAACCATGTGGTTGGTAAGCAAGCTACTTACCACACAGCCACTCCTGCACCTATATATATATACATATATATACGATGGGCTTCTTTCAGTTTCCGTCTACCAAATCTACTCACAAGGCTTTGGTCGGCCCGAGGCTACAGTTGAAGACACTTGCCCAAGGTGCCACGCAGTGGGACTGAACCCAGAACCATGTGGTTGGTAAGCAAGCTACTTACCACACAGCCACTTCTATGCCTATTAGTTAGAGAAAAGATAAAATGAGCCTGGAAGATGGATGAAGTTCTAAGAAGGAAAACTGAAACAAACTGTCTTATGAGGGGATGCCGAAAAGATCCTGGCTTTGGGCTTTTGTCCAAATACAGGAGGATCAGTTAATTATGATTTTATACAACACTAGCAGTATCGCCCGGCGTTGCTCGGGTTTGTAAGGGAAATAACTATATAAGCATTTTTAGAGATGTAAAGTATAATAGCCATCTCAATATGGCTAACCACAAAAGGGGGGGGCGGTACTGTGGCTTTTTACGTTCTGAGATTTAATAATAAATTTTTAGAGAGTTACTTCCCCTATATATGCCAAAAATGCATTAGAAATGGGAAAAATTGATGGTAAATTTTTTTTAAAATCGTAGACTCATCATAGACGCGCGCTAATACTCAGAAGGGCTCGATATGAATCACGACTATGAGATACCCGGTTTTGGTTACACTGCACCGCAAAATGTGGGAGTAGTTAGGAATCTAAATCGTAGGAGACAGACAGCACACAACCTGTCTTTTATATATAAAGATATTCCTCTCTCAAATTCACCCACTTATTGTAGTGGTCTTTAGTTTTTTTAATCCCTATAAAAGAACTCAGAAGGTTGTGCCTTCAACCAGGCCTTTCATGATACCTTTGAAGCCAAGAACTTTTCACTACCCCCTTGTGTCTAAAGTGTTGGACCTAATGGATTAAGTCGATTACATCTACCTCAGTGCGTAACTGGTACTTTATTTATTGACCCCGAAAGGATGAAAGGCAAAGTCGACCTCGGCGGAATTTGAATTCAGAATGTAACAACAGACGAAATACCGCTAAGCATTTCAGCCATGCGTTCTTGTCAGATGATGCTCAAAGCAAAGCTGGACAAGGCCCTGTGTGCCAGTCTCTTCAATAGACGTCCTGCTTGCGCACTTATATATAAGTGAGATGTGGACCACTTTTGATTGGTTACAACAAAAAGGACCATGGAAAGATCCATGCTAGGAACATCATTGTGAGAGTATATCTCATATGAGGTAATTTGAGAACAGAATGAGTAAAAGATATGGTCGCAGAATACCAAAAGTATAAGTTTCACTGGGATGGACATGTCACATGGTTCATAATAGGTGGACTTGAGCAATTGCTGAGAGATATTCATGAGACTGGTAACAGCTACATGGAAGGCCTCCATGATGATGCAAAGATGATTTTCTTAAATGATTTGGGACAAGATGGAAAAGAGTAGTGCAATCAAGAAAGAATTGGAAGTGCAATGTGACCAGTGGTGTATAACATCTGAGAGCCTGGTTGATATAATGATACAGTGATTTAATTATCTATATATTTTATCTCTCTCTTTCCTGTGGCTGTGCGTCAAGAAGCTTGCTTCCCAACCACATGGTTCTGAGTTCAGTCCCACTTTGTGGCACCTTGGGCAAATGTTTTCTACTGTAGCCTCTGGTTGACCAAAGCCTTGTGAGTGAATTTGGTGATGGAAACTGAAAGAAGCCTGTCGTATATGTGCGTGCATGTGTGTGTGTCTTTGTGTCTGTACTCCCATCACCGCAAGATAACTGGTGTTGGTGTGTTTACGTCCCTATAACTTAGCTTCTCTGCAAAAGAAACCAAAAGAGTAAGTACCAGGTTTTAAAAAAAAGTAAGTCCTGGGTCGATTTGTTTGACTAGAACCCTGCAAGTCGGTGCTCCAGCATGGCCGCAGTCAAATGACTGAAACAAGTAAAAAATACAAGGATATATATATACTAAGATAGAACGATAGAGATAGAGAGAAAGATAGAGAGATAGATTGATAGATAAAAATTATGCTCTGTATGTGTGTTCGTGGTGTGTATGTGTGTGTTTGTGGCCTGTGTGTGTGTGTATACTAGAGCGTGAGAAAGAGATAAGACAGAAAGTGTAACAGTATCCTTGGCAGTACGACTGAATCATCATCATCATCGTTTAACGTCTGTTTTCCGTGTTGGCATGGGTTGGACAGCTTGACTGAGGTCTGGAGAGCCAGTGGCTGCACCAGGCTCCAAATTGAAAATAATTATTTGATAAATTAGCTTGATAGAAAAATATTTTCTTTAAATTTAAATTTGAAAGAACTTTTGAATGTTCAGTTCCAGTTTTGGTGTTTTACAGAATGTTATGAAACTATACTTACCACTAGATCCATCCGGTCCATTTTCTAAAGACATGTCTTGATATATGCTGTTTAAATAAAAAGAAAAGAAAAAAGGATCAATATAAAATAAAAAGAAAAGAAAAAAAGATCAATAGGCGCAGGAGTGGCTGTGTGGTAAGTAGCTTGTTTACCAACCACATGGTTCCAGGTTCAGTCCCACTGCGTGGCGCCTTGGGCAAGTGTCTTCTACTATAGCCTTGGGCCGACCAAAGCCTTGTGAGTGGATTTGGTAGACGGAAACTGAAAGAAGCCCGTCGTATATATGTATATATATATGCGTGTGCGTATTTGTGTGTGTCCCCCTAGCATTGCTTGACAACCGATGCTGGTGTGTTTATGTCCCCGTTACTTAGCGGTTCAGCAAAAGAGACTGATAGAATAAGTACTGGGCTTACAAAAGAATAAGTCCTGGGGTCGAGTTGCTTGATTAAAGGCGGTGCTCCAGCATGGCCACAGTCAAATGACTGAAACAAGTAAAAGAGCAAAAAGAGTATAAAATAAAAAAAAAGAAAAAGAAAAGAAAAAAAGATAAATATAAAAGATTGAGCTCATAAAGGAGTCACACGTAGAGTTAAGTAAAACTTTAAATTCAAGACAAACATGACTGTTGCCAGAATTATAGTTTGTGTTTTTTATTTTGTGAAAGTTAAGAAATGGTGACAAGTGTAAATTTTGTAAATATAAATTTTAACTGTATATTCATCATCATCATCGTCATCATCGTTTAGCATCCGCTTTCCATGATAGCATGGGTTGGACAGTTCAACTGGGGTCTGGGAAGCCAGAAGGCTGCACCAGGCCCAGTCTGATCTGGCAATGTTTCTACGGCTGGATGCCCTTCCTAACACCAACCACTCCATAAGTGTAGTGGGTGCTTTTTACGTGCCAGACGAGGCTGGCAAACGGCCTCGATCGGATGGTGCTTTTTATGTGCCACCTGCACGGAGACCAGTCAGGGCAGCGGCCACATTCAGATGGTTCTCTTACGTACCACCGGCACTGGTATCACAGCTACAATTTCCATTGATGTTGATCGATTTTGATTTTGATTTGATTTGACCATAGAAAATAGTCGAATATTGGGGTGGCCATATCACATTGAAAACACTGGTTCTCATCTGATCACTGAAGTTAAGCAACGTAAAAGCTAGTGAGTACTTAGATGGGTGACCATTTGGGAAACCTAGGTGCTGTAAGCATCTCACACTTCTGTGAAGGTGCATGGCTCAGTGGTTAGAGCATTGGGCTTACAGCTATGAGGTAATGTGTTCAATTCCTGGACTGGGCTGTGTGTTGTGCTCTTGAGCAAGACACTTTATTTCATGTTGCCCTAGTCGACTCAGCTGTAGAAATGAGTTGCAACATCACTGGTGCCAAGTTGTATTGGATTTTTGCCTTTCCCTTAAATAACATCGGTGCTGTGGCGAAGGGAGGCTGCTGGCCTTCCATAAACAACCTTGTCTGGACTTGTGCAATCTCATGGTCATTCATAACCGAAGGGGGTCATTACCCTTTATATGCATGACAGAAAAAAATGGGTATTAGTAGACGTGGGGATCAAACCCACACTTATTACATGAAAATGAGAGATGTGGGTTCAATTCCTACATGTACTAATACCCATCATTTTTCCATCATAAGTTTATATGCCCCACTATTAGACTATTTTCTAATCATCAGGTTGAGAATACCTTGATAGGCATTGGAGTGGCTGTGTAAGTAGCTTGCTTAACAACCACATGGTTCCGGGTTCAGTCCCACTGCATGGCATCTTGGGCAAGTGTCTTCTGCTATAGCCTCGGGCCGACCAAAGCCTTGTGAGTGGATTTGGTAGACAGAAACTGAAAGAAGCCCCTCGTATATATGAATATATATATATGTATGTATGTGTGTATATGTGTGTGTGTCTGTGTTTGTCCCCCTAGCATTGCTTGTCGACTGATGCTGGTGTGTTTATGTCCCCATAACTTAGCAGTTCAGCAAAAGAGACTGATAGAATAAGTACTAGGCTTACAAAGAATAAGTCCTGGGGTCGATTTGCTCGACTAAAGGCGGTGCTCCAGCATGGCCACTGTCACATGACTGAAACAAGTAAAAGAGTAATAAAATGAAGGTTACATTGTTGCTTGGAATTTCCAAGTTAACTCACCGCAGACGTGAAGATGGCAGAACCGTTAGTGTGCCGGCGAAATGCTTAGCGGTATTTCATCTGCCGCTACGTTCTGAGTTCAAATTCCGCCGAGGTCAACTTTGCCTTTCATCCTTTTGGGGTCGATAAATAAAGTACCAGTTTCACACTGGAGTCGATGTAATCGACTTAATACCTATGTCTGTCCTCGTTTATCCCCTCTGTGTTTAGCCCCTTGTGGGTAGTAAAGAAATAGGTATTCTCAGCCTGATGATTAGTTAAGTTCAGGACCAGCTAGCTAAGAAACGTGTGTAGCCTGCATTTGACCTGTTCCACTTCCTCAATTCAGATTTTTATTCACATTTGTATCAATACATCTTGCTAACCCTGAGCTATACAGAAATTTTAATTTTATCAAATTTCTTGTAACTTCGTTATGGGAAAAAGTGTGTAGACTTTCATGCGGATAAATTAATATTGTTCCAGGTCATACACTGATCTCTATACCTATTTCTTTATTACCCAGAAGGGGCTAAACATAGAGGGGACAAACATAGGTATTAAGTCGATTACATCGATCCCAGTGCGTACCTGGTGCTTAATTTATCGACCCTGAAAGGATGAAAGGCAAAGTCGACCTCGGCGGAATTTGAACTCACAATGTTACGGCAGCCGAAATACCGCTAAGCATTTCGCCCAACGTGCTAACGATTCTGCCAGCTCACCGCCTTAAAACTGATCTCTATACCTGTCAAAGACAGCTTGAAGCTTATAAACTTCTTACACTTAAAGCCATGGATGTTACACTTCTGTATATATATATGTATGTGGTAAGAAATTGGCTTCCCAACCACAGGATTCCTGGTACAGTCCCAATGCATGGCACCTTGGGCAAGTAACCAAAGCTTTTTCAGTGGATTTGTTAGATGGAAACTGAAAGAAACCTGACACACACACACAGATAGATAGATATCTATAAGTGTGTGTCTTTCTGTCTGTGTTTGTCTTCCACCACCGCTTGGTGTTGGTGGGTTTATATATATATGTGTGTGTGTGTGTGTGTGTGTGTATTCATACACATACACACATACCAACACACAAACACAGATACACACACACATACATATATATATATATATACATATATATATATACACATATATATATACATATATATATATATATATACACATATATATATACATATATATAGATAGATAGAATAATAGATAGATATAAGTCTGTCTTTGTGTTTGTCTCCCAACACTGCTTGGTGTTGGTGTGTTTACTCATACATACACATATGCCCACACACATACCAATACACACACACACACACACACACACGCATACACACACAGATATACATATACACATCATTCAGCTTAATACTACTACCTGGTCTATGAATGCCTTTCATGGAGTCTACTCAAATGTCATGAGCATTTAGGTCAGGTCTCTTGTTCAAGCGTAAATTCTTCCTGGCTTCCTATCAGTCCCTTTATTCCAGCCCAACCTAACCTGAGGCCCTAGATAAACCAGTCACAAGCACTGCCCTTCTTCCTCTGATATCTTTTATGGAAAACTTCTATTGAAAAAAAAAAGAAAAAAATGAACCAGCAGGACCTCTTCTCTATGCACCTGTGCACCTTCTCTATAATCTTTTACTTGTTTCAGTCATTTGACTAAGGCCATGCTGGAGCACCGCCTTTAGTTGAGCAAATCGACCCCGGGACTTATTCTTTGTAAGCCCAGTACTTATTCTATCGGTCTCTTTTGCCAAACCGCTAAGTGACGGGGACGTAAACACACCAGCATCGGTTGTTAAGCAATGCTAGGGGGACAAACACAGACACAGAAACAGACACACACATATACATATATATATATACATATATACGACAGGCTTCTTTCAGTTTCTGTCTACCAAATCCACTCACAAGGCATTGGTCAGCTCGGGGCTATAGCAGAAGACACTTGCCCAAGATGCCACACAATGGGACTGAACCTGGAACCATGTGGTTGGTCAGCAAGCTACTTACCACACAGCCACAGTTTCCTAAATACACCCATAAATGCATAAATATTTGAAAACTGTTTAAGAACTGGGATATATCAAAGAGTGGTTTTATATCTGTTGACCTAGTTTTATTAAATTACAGTTTTGTTAGCTTCAATGACAGTCAGGCAAGCAAATATTTGTGCAAGGTGCTTTTTTTATTAATCTCTTAGTTGTTGATGTTGAACAGGTCCTGTAATCCAGAGCTTAAAAAGTGTAGGGTTCAACCTGCTTATTATTCCCGCAATTTTTTGCACCCTGAACCGGTTTCATGCAAACCAATTTTTCCACACACCACGCACCATAACAAAACCCAATAAAGGGGATTATAAATCTAATTTAATAATTACATATAAAACACAGGCAAAGGAACTTTCTTCCCAACGACATGATTCCGGGTTCAGTCTCACTACATGGTACCTTGGGCAAGTGTCTTCTACTATAGCCTTGGGCCGACCAAAGCTTTGTGACTGGATTTAGTAGAAAGAAACTGAAAGAAGACTGTGATATATATATATATATATATATATACATGTGTCTGTGTTTGTCCCCCTCACTGCTTGACAACCGGTGTTGGTTTGCTTATGTCCCTGTAACTTAGCAGTTTGGCTAAAGAGACCAATAGTACCAGGCTTGAAAAAAAGTACTAGGGTTGATTCACTTGACTAAATTTCTTTAAGGCAGTGCTCCAGCATGGCCGCAGTCTAATGACTGAAACACGTAAAAAAAAGAATAAAAGCAAGAATACATCTATTGTGCAAAAACACCTTATAGACTGTGGAAGCCAATAAAATAAAAATATTTAGGAACTAGCAGTATCGCCCGGCGTTGCTTGGGTTTGTTTTGACCCTTTAGAATTGGAATTTTTGAAAAGAAAAAATTTTGCATTATGTAGCTTGTTATTCTCCTTAAGTGAACATTTTTCGGGTTGAAATACACCGAAAAATGGCAACACAGCAGTGAAAAAATCGTAAAAAATAGGGATTTTCATAGAAAAAAAGCACCTTTCTGAAGTAAATAATTTTTGGTGTTAACATGGTCCGATTTGAATTTTTTATTCTATGGAAGGAAGAGCAAGCCTTCTTCTATCATACTCTCAATTTTGGTCAACTTGCGCCGCATGGTCTCTGAGGAGAAAGTGTTAGTTGAAGGCTACCAAAGCTGCTACACACACACAGACAACTTCAGCTTTATATATATAGAGATTTATTCTTTCTCTATGGCCTTGTACCATATGGTATTGCTGCTCCACAAGATAGTACTGTTGGTGGCATGGTGGCTACAGATCCGGAGAAGCCCCATGTATATCTTCCTGGTACATTTATCTCTTTGACATTCAAATTACTCTGCCAAATGCATAGCTTATTTATTCATATTCCTTTGAATTAATCATATATTAATTTGTATTTCAAGGATGTAATAGTTTATTTTTAGAATGACATTATCGGGTAGGTGTGAGAGGCATGATCCAGCCAGTTTGAACTTAAAACAGGTAGAATATCTGGGCCTGAGATGGCTGGTTTGAAAGCTAAAGGGTTAAAATTGAATTTCAGGAAGGAAACTACCACCAACAAACAGAAAGCAGACTTGTTTTACCTTATTAAATGTCTCTATGAGGCCCTGGCTCTCTCATCAAAAGCATTCCAGCTGTTAACATCTTGTTCTTTTTGCTTAAATAGATATACATTATAAGGTGTGATTTTAGGGATATGCTACATCTATTTCTAGCAGGTCAAGTAACAGTCTAGAGGTTCCGTTATTGGCTTGTTTTAACCCTCTCAAACCTGGGCCCCTGTGTCTAATTTTATCCTCCACCCAAGCTCCCGAGCAAAAAAAAATAAATAAATAGTAGCATATACAAGGGGGTGTTGAAAAGTTCTTTGCTTTAAGGGTACTGCAAAAGGCCAGGTTGGAGGCCCAAACTTCCAAGTCCTTCTACAGGGCTTAGAAAAAAAATGAAGGACCATTGCAATAAGTGTGAATCTGAGAGGGGAATGTGTTTAATAAAATCATAATTAATTGACCCTTCAGTATTTTTTTTTACTCAAAGCCAGGAACTTTTCAAGAGGGTTCTAAAATGTTCCTGGTTTTTAAGGTATCACGAATGCCTGGCAAGAGACCCATCCTCCTGAGTTCTTTTACAGGGTTTAGAAAAACTGAAGGACCGCTGCAATAAGTGTGTGAATCTGAGAGAAAAATATGTTGAATAAAATCATAATTAATTGACCCTCCTGTATTCTTTTTTACCTAAAGCCACTTTTCAGTACCCCCTTGTATATATATATATATATATATATATATATATATATATATATATATATATATATAATATACATACACACACAAACATACATATATATATACATATATATATTTATATATATTTAAGAGGGTTCTAAAATGTTCCTGGTTTTTAAGGTATCACGAATGCCTGGAAAGAGACCCATCCTCCTGAGTTCTTTTACAGGGTTTAGAAAAACTGAAGGACCACTGCAATAATAAAATCATAATTAACTGATCCTCCTCAGGCCAAGGCCACGAACTTCTCAGCACACCCACATACAGCTCATGAATAATGATTGCATGCAAACTAACAGACAGAATTGGTTGCATCTTTTTCTAGATGTGCCATTCTTTACTGCTTCACTAGGGATCTGGACAGAGATAACATTATATTCTCATTATAGCAGGAATATGGTATGACAGGGGCAGGGTTAAATCTAGGGCTTTATCATTAAGACTGCACCTAAACTTGGAATTTTCAGCAATTAAACGAAGTCAATTAAATTGTTTTTTTTATCTAAGCTTATATCAATTTCTCAGTCATTATCACAGAACGAGTCAATTAAAGGCAAGAGACACACAAACCTACAGGATGTAATTAACATTTTTTTGGATTGTTTTACTCGTTAGTATTCTGATTACACTGTCAAATGAAATTCTTTTTTATTCCAATTGTTTTGAATTAATCATGCTTTATCTTATTTAGCGCTTTGCAGTTTTGATGATGTGATTGTTTTGG
>NC_043018.1:7824796-7932296 GCF_006345805.1 Octopus sinensis | reverse complement strand
CCTGTGGTAGAAGGAGACCCAGAAAGACATGGGATGAGGTGGTGAAGCATGACCTTTGAACGTTGGGCCTCACTGAGGCAATGACAAAAGACCGAGACCTCTGGAGATATGCTGTGACTGAGAAGACACGGCAAATAAAGTGAGATCACAGCTGTAGCCTAACCAGTCCATTTAAAAAGTACCTTGGATCGTCAGGCGACATGCTGTGCTTGAGGAGACCTATTGAGTCAAGTACATCAAAATCAAATGGAAATTGTAGTTGTGGCTGATGTCAGTGCTGCCTGACTAGCTCCTCATGCTGGTGGTATGTAAAAAGGACCATCTGAACATGATCGGTGCCAGCCTCCTCGTCTGACTGGCTCCTGTGCCAGTGGCACATAAAAAGCACAATCTGAACATGGCCAATGCCAGTGCCGCCTTCACTAGCTCTTGTAGCATGTAAAAAGCACCATTCAAATGTAGTCAATGACAGTCCCCTCTGGCTCCTGTGCCGGTGGCACGTAAAAAGCATCCACTACACTCTCAGAGAGTCTGGCGTTAGGAAGGGCATCCAGCCGTAGAAACATTGCCAGATCAGATTGGAGCCTGGTGCAGCCTTCTGGCTTCCCAGATCCCAGTTGAACCATCCAACCCATGCCAGCATGGAAATTGGACGTTAAACAATGATGATGATGATGATGATATATATATATATATATATATATACACACATATATATATATATATATTATATATATATATTTGTGTGTTTGTGTCTGTGTTTGTCCCCTTACCACCACCATTCCTTGACAATTGATGTTCGTTTGTTTACATCCCTGTAACTTAGCAGTTCGGCAATAAAGACCAATAGAATAAGTACTAGGCTTACAAAGAATAAGTCCTTGTGTCGATTTGTTCAACTAAAACCCATTAATAAGTGCTTTATGGACATGAGACCCAGGGTAATCTCATAGACCAGCCTTATCTAACTTTGTATAATATATATATTCTTTTATTTGTTTCAGTCATATGATTATGGCCATGCTGGAGTATTGCCTTTTAGTCAAACAAATCAACCCCAAGACTTATTCTTTGTAAGCCTAGTACTTATTCCATCAGTCTCTTTTGCTGAACTGCTAAGTTACAGGGATGTAAACACACCAAAATCGGTTGTCAAGTGATGGTGGAGGGAGAAACACAGACATAAATACATACATTACTACATATATATATATATATATATATGCGGAGGCGCAATGGCTCAGTGGTTAGGACAGTGAACTCGTGGTCGGAGGATTGCGGTTTTGATTCTCAGACCAGGCGTTGTGTGTGTTTATTGAGTGAGAACACCTAAAGCTCCATGAGGCTTTGGCAGGGGGTGGTGGCAACCCCATTGTACTCTTTTGCCCCAACTTTCTCTCACTCTCTCTTCCTGTTTCTTGAGTAACACTGCGATGGACTGGCGTCCCGTCCAGCTGGGGGGAACACATACGCCACAGAAACCAGGAAATCGGGCCCTTGAGCCTGGCTAGGCTTGAAAAGGGCGCATAAATAAATATATATATATATATATATATACACAGTGGGCTCCTTTCAGTTTCCATCTACCAAATCCACTCACAAGGCTTTGGTGGGTCTGAGACTATAGTAGAAGACACCTGCCCAAGGTGCCATGCAGTGGGACTGAACCGGAACCATGTGGTTGAAAAGCAAGCTTCTTACCATATATACATATAGGTACGCTGATGTAAACAGGAAAAATAGAACTCAAAATATGCGTATATGTATATTTTTATTAATATTTAGTGAAAGCAACAGAATGACTCAAAGGCTGAGAGTTTTGTGAGTTGGCGCTTATCGATGCATGAAATTCTTGAAGCTTAAGTCACTCGTGTTAACACCTGAAACTCTTGCGGCCTTGTGTCGCTCTTTTGCTTCCACTAAATATATATATGTATGTGTGTGTGTGCATGTGTATCAAACCAAGGAAAGGAATTCCTTCAAAGGGGTGTGTAAAACATCCAATTCACTGGTACATCAGTTGAATACCACACACATAGGGACAAAATGCAAATTACAAACAATACGCGTTGGTTTATTTTTTTAATAATTTTTTTATGTCACTTCTTTTTTCATTTTTAGTATATTATGTTATATAATATGAATAAATTGTTGGGTTGTCAATTGAATCTCTCTATTCATTTTATTGTTTATATATGTGTATGTATATATATATATATATATATATATATATAGTTAATCCAAACAAGAAAGCACAAAAAAACACAACAACGCAAGGATGTGGAACAAATATAGTATTATTGGACGCTCAGGAAAGAAGGAAAGTAGGAGGGTTTAACGTTTCGAGCGGAGCTCTTTGTCGGAAACATAGAAGAAGGAAAGACAGAGGAAAAAGTGGAAAATTGGAAGTAGAAGAAGAAAGGTAAAAAAGGACGAGGAAAAAGTGGAAGAGTCACGGACAAATTTTTTTGATTTCAAATCACAATTTCAGAGAGAGAGAGAGAGAGAGAGAGCGAGCGAGAGAGAGGGGGGGCGATACTGAATGAACGGGGTGTTTTCACACCTTTTTACCATAAGAGATTTTTCTCCATGGTAATTGCAGTGTATTTGCCTTTAGCAGTTGAAGTATGTAACAAACATATTTCAACTAACCTAAATTGTGATTATACGTAAACACTGCTTAGCACAATTACTCCGATATATATATATATATATATATATATATATATATTATATATATATATATATATGAGGAAGAGGATTTGAAAATACAGAGTCCTGTTAAAGATGTTTATTGACTTCACCGGTTTCACTTTTTTTTTTAAAAAGATTTTCAATGTAAAGTGTAAGGCTTTGTGTATGTAGCTTTATTGGTGTTAAAAATGAGTTAACATAGATGTATTAAAATACAGTGATAGAGTCTTTGCCAATGATAAGAAAATGTTAAGAAATGGAATCTTTGAAAATGATGAGAAAAATGTTAAGATTCTATTTGTTAACATTTTCTTATCATTGTCAAAGACTCTATCACTGTATTCTAATACAGTGATAAAGTCACTAGAGATACGTTTGTTCACTACAATTCAGCCCTTCCACTTGTTGCCAAAATAAGATACACCAGAAATGAGCTTACACGTAACCAGAGCAAGTGCAGCAGGACAGAGGACAAGGTGACCAAGACCACACACTTCCTAGAGGTATTGAAAACCAATGGGTACCCTATATCCATTGCAAATCAGCTAAAGTACCCAAGACGACAAACATGCCAAACATACAGAAAGCCCAGCAACAGATGCTTCCTTAAAATCCCCCATTTTAGTGAGAGGATAATTACAGCCATCCGAAGAGCCATAAGAGAAGGGCTAGACATACAACTAGCCCACTCTGGCCCCTCTCTGAGAAGACACCTAGCAAAGAAATGAGCAAGGGACAGCAAGCAATGCCCACGGATAAATGTTGTGTATAGAATACAGTGTAACAAATGCATCAAAGAATGTCTAAACACACAAACCTTCTCCTTCAGAAAACATCTAGACAGATGCCGGAACACGGACAAAAGCATAACAGTCACAATTGAAGCCAATGACGGAAATTTAGGAAATCTAAGAATTAAGGAAGCTATCCTCATAGACAGGCTAGGGCTCCAAATTAACAAGTTGGGAATTAGCAATCAATATATATTTTAGCTACATCTGGATGCGTGTAAGTTCATTTTTGATAACATGCTCATATCTTATAAAAAAGAAAAACTTCATGTATAATACATAACTTAGAAACAGCGCTGCAGATATGCCAACACACCTGAACTTGAGACAAGAATGAATCTGTCTGGTTACAGAGGTGAAACAACGAGCAAATTTCCTATCTGCGCATTTTCATTCAAATTAAGTTTTTTTTATTTTCCGATCACATGCAAATGGTTGCAGGCAGTTTTCTGGCTAACTTGAAGTTCTTTTGCCAGTTCTCAAGTGGTTATATGTGGATCTTACTCGATGATGGTCTTTAATTGACCATCATCGATGACAGATGGGCATTCACTACACTCACGGTCTTCAAGACAGGTCTCCACTGCAAAATCATTTAAACCATTTTTGAGCTGACCACTCACTGGTCACTTCCTCACCAAACGTTTGATATTTTTTTTGAAGTTGAATAGCAAAATTGCTTGAATATTGCGATTTGACAGTTCCATTTCAGATGATTATAATAACGGTGGAAAAATATATTAATGTTTTAATGTTAATTTATTGATGCATTTGGGTAAGTCTATATCTGTATTATCACACAATAGCAAAAAAAAAAAAAGAAATGGAATATTTAGAAAAAATTCAAAACTTTGCAAACATTTGGTGCAAATTCTTCATGGTCCAAAACGTTGCTTACTTTTTATTCAACCTGACATTAGGCTTAATTGAAACAGCTGTAAGGAACTGTGATTGATTTTTGCAGATAATAAATTTTTATTAAATGTTATATCTTCATTTCATTACTTTCTTTTATATATATATATATATATATATATATATATATATATAGTTAATCCAAACAAGAAAGCACAAAAAAACACAACAACACGAGGACGTGGAACAAATATAGTATTATTGGACGCTCAGGAAAGAAGGAAGGGTTAACGTTTCGAACGGAGCTCTTCGTCGGAAACATAGGAGAAGGGAAGACAGAGGAAAAAAAATCGCCAACAGTACACATGCGGTCACATGTGTGTGTGGTGTGTGTGTGTGCGTGTATGTGTGTATACACACACATATACGTATATATACGAATGACCTGCACAAACGATTTTTTTTTATAGTGATCAAATGTTATGTCGCACATTAACACAATCTCTCAATCAAATTGACATTATCTGAAGAAGTGAACAATGTATCATGTGTCAGGAGTCAAATTGACTGCAGAGCAACGTGATATGAAGTGTTTTGCTCATACACACAAACACACACACATATATACATACACACACACACACATGCCTAACCAAGTCAACATCTAATCCCATAACTGGTGACTAGCATAATATAACCTTAAATGAAATTTTGTGGTGCCAATATTGCCAGCAATTATACACTGTCGTACTTCCTCTCGTGTTAAGACCACTAATTGGGATGTCTCCAGATGTTTGCAAAAGCGCAGAGGACCTCTTCAGCAGGGTTAATGAATGTAACCGCTCTCACGACCTGTCAGATTGTATGGTAGGTAGTAGTTTGGATGTGGTGTCACTTTACCCATCTATCAACATTGACTTTGCTGTGGAAAAACGTGTGGAAATTATCACCGAAAACAAAGTAGTCTTCCATGAGGTGAACATGAGGGAACTGGGCCTCTTCCTGAAGGTTTGTTTACGATAGAGAATACTTAGATCACCATGACCTAAGTAGATTCTGCCCCAACAGGTCGGAACAAGGTTGGCCACCCACAATCACATCAGCAGCTAGGAAAAACACTGTGGAGTGCTGGAGTGGATAGAATGCACCCACCCACGGCCCAGGGGATAACGTCCAGACATGAAAAATGATTGCACATGTAGTGGGCGCAAGTCTAAAGACCACCCTACAGAACTATATAGTTAAATTCAATGAGAAGCTATATATGCAAGTCAAGGGGGCAGCCATCGATGTCAGTGTGGCTGGGGATGTGGCAGGCCTCTTCATGGCATATTCATACAGCACAGAATGCTTTTTTACTTCAATGGACGTCAGTGATTGGTTGAAATTGCAGAAATTGAAGAAAAAAAACAACAAATATCTTACAAACTATAGAATTTTCTCAATAAAGCCAAGAGAAGAAGATGTTTTATAAACACATTCTACCAGTATACGAAGTTTAAAAGTTTTTAGTTACCTAGAAATTATGTTAAAAACTGCCGTTCAAACCGAAAAGATCCGAACTGTGTAGTGTGCAAATATAGCCCTGGTGTCAACTTCAAAACCAGAAATGTGGTTTACCGTGATTGTAAAAACCAGAAGACTGCATACATAGGTGGAACGGCGAGAAGTTTGGCGGGAATACATTGGAGGGAATACGGGGATCAAAGACAAACCTCGATACTCTAGCAGCATGCCAGAGGACAACATGGTGGGGTGCTGAACCGAATTAGCCAAGAAATCCTGTCAAGACACCCGGACGACTCCATCGCTATGTAGCAAACGACCATAAGGTAAAGGAGTTGGTGACAGAGATGTCTCCTTTTAAAGGTCGTACGGTCGCCCTACAGAAGAATATAGCCAAATACATGGTATAAAGAATAAGTGCCAACTATGACAGATACGTGTGTCAGTCTGGTTAAACGAAGCACGACCGGTTTTGAATAGTAAATATTCTCATTCAGCAGAGGCCTTACAAAGGCCCATACATACGCACATACATACATACAGAGGCTTTACAAAGACCATACATATGCACACACACACACACACGAACGTGCGCGCGCAAACACACATACACACGCAAAGACAAACAAGGACACAGACATTCCCTTATGCCCACACGGACACACATATACGCACACACACGGAACAGGCATACAGAAGTACATACGTACACACAAACAGAGAAACTCATACACATATGAATGCAAACACACACACACACAAAGACACTGAGACACATACACACACACTCACACACACGTACACGCAGACAGACACACACGCTCGTACACACATGCCCTTCCATACACACATGGACACACGCACGCATACGCATACCCGTGCTCATGCACAGATATCAATTTATTCAACATTCATCAAACAAAGAAGACGGTTTAACTGTCTTTGAGAGAAACATTACATGGATGAAATGGTGTGCGTTTGCAAAGAAAACAAAGAGAAGACCAAAACCGTTATTTTATGTATATGAAAAGTGACAGAAGTCAGTATTTAGAAAAACACACGCACACACACATGGATGCACGCACTTATGTATAAGCACACAGTCATACACTCACATACTCATCTCGGATGAATCCCAAGAAATTGAAGTAGAGAGATGTGTCACTAAAGAGATTGCAACAATGCGATGAAATAATTATTTGACAAAAAAGAAAAAGAAATGACAACACGAACGATACTGAACCTTTGAACGATGAACTGTTTGACCAAAGTGTTTAACATTCAAGTTTGAAAAACTCGTATAAAACGGCTAATTGATAAATTGGCTAACGCAGGAACTGACCCATTAATTAACAATGAAGGACCGAACCAGTGCGTTTGTTTCTTATTACCGGCATGATGCCTCTGCCAAGGTTTAACAGTATTTCTTTCAACACACGAATTCACATCAAGAATCTTGCTAACCAAATATAAATGAGATTTCCTTACACTATGTCTTCTTTTGAACCTTCCTCACTAATTCCTTGATGAAGGGGAGGGACATTATCTATGCATGAATTATATAATTCAAACTTTAGCCAGGGCTCCTGAAATACCTCTTACCTGTTATATATATATAACCCGTTATATATATATATTTTTTAGAACTCTTAAAACAAATATATTTCTCTGACTTTGAAATTCCTCATTAAGGTTTCTCATTGCCATCAATGTAATTTCTAACTAATTAATTTTTGATAAGGTTTTCTTATATTCGCTATGTGGAAGTGCAGCGGACTCGCGATCGGAGGATTGCAGTTTCGATTCCCAGACCGGGCGTTTTGTGTGTTTATTGAGCTCCACGAGGCTCTGGCAGTGGGTGGGAGTGACCCCTGCTGTATTCTTTCACCACAACTTTCTCTCACTCTCGCTTCCTGTTTCTTGAGTAACGCTGCGATGGACTGGTGTCCCGTCCAGCTGGGAGGAACACACACGCCACAGAAACCGGGAAACCAGGCCCATGAGCCTGGCTAGGCTTGAAAAGGGCGACTTTTTCATATTCGCTATATTACTCCACATAGAATTTTCCCTTGCTTACATTTTCGTGTATATTCTTAAATAATACTTTTAATATGTTCTGAATGTTTGAATGTATTTGTTGTATGTCATAAATATCTAATTTTTGTTTCTTCTTTAAATTATACAAGCAGTATCGCCCGGCGTTGTTCGGGTTTGTTTCGACCCTTTAGAATTGGAATTTTTGAAAAGTAAAAACTTTGCATTATGTCGCTTGTTATTCTCTTTAAGTGAACATTTTTCTGGTTGAAATACACCGAAAAATGGCGACACAGCAGTCAAAAAATCGTAAAAAATTGGGATCTTCATAGAAAAAAAAGCACCTTTTTGATGTAAATAATTTTTGGTGTTAACCTGGTCCGATTTGAATTTTATCTTCTAAGGAATGAAGAGCAAGCCTTCTTCTATCATACTCTCAATTTTGGTCAACTTGCACCGCAAGGTCTCAGAGGAGATAGTGTTAGTTGAAGACTACCAAACCTGCCACATACAGACAACTTCAGCTTTATATAAATAGATTATTTACAATCTAGTGTCTTGGGTTCAGCCTGAGCACTTTGAAGTAGTTCTATAATTTTTTGAAAGAAAAGGCAATATAATTGTATATATATGCAAACACACACACACACACACACAAACAATTACAATGAATATAGAGATTAATACGTCTGCATATTTTTCTTTTATTTCTACAGCCAGTTTTACATCATATTTGGATTAAATTTGTCAGACAAACATTTCTGCTGCATAGAAAACTAGCTACTAACATTTACATCCAGTTTATTTCTATTGCTTAATATTCTCTGCATCTTTTATTCAAGTCCATGGATGTGGTCCAAAGCCAAACTAGGTTTATGTATGCTCGGATAACGTTATTTTACTGGGGCATGTCTCCAGAATGGAGAACCATCGCCTTCCAAAGATTGCCCTGTTTGGCGAACTCTCCACCGGCCACCGAGTGAGAGGAACTCCGAGGAAGCGCTACAAAGACTGCCTCAAGAAGTCTCTAACAGCATATCAAATTAACCACCAATGCTGGTCAGACCTGGCTGCGGACCGTGATGTCTGGCGCCACACAATCTTCGACACAGTCAGCAAGTTTGAGGAACAAAGAAGAGACGTGCTTAAAGACAAGAGATGCAGGAGGAAGGCGCGAGCCGCCTCTGAAACCATACCGGATGTTACCTTCGTCTGTGGACACTGCTCACGGACCTGCCTTTCCCATATCGGACTTGTCAGTCATGAGCGTGTATGCATGCAACATGGACAGCCTTCCTGATCTTCGTTCGCGAAGCCGAGCCATGATGATGATGATAGTTTTGGAGAGCAAAGAGTGTGAGGGTGAGATTAAATAACATGATGATCATCATCATCGTTTAACGTCCGCTTTCCATGCTACCATGATATGGCTATAAAAACAACTGTATGGATGACCTCAACCTGATCCTTGGTTTAAATTCTAAACCAAAGTCCTAGACCATTAAGTAGGCCAAAGTGTACTTTTTCAAGCCTTGTGGTAAGTGATCTATGAGTTTATGCGCCTGATATTGTATACTGGCGATTAAATCAGATAAAATTTCATATATGAGGGATGAAGAACTTTCTTAGGAGCCAATTCAAAAATTTCTCTGATTACATGCAGATTCTTCAACCAATATGCGTTGCAAGAATTTTTACATACTCTTTTACTCGTTTCAGTCATTTGACTGCGGCCATGCTGGAGCACCGCCTTTAGTTAAGCAAATCGACCCCAGGACTTATTCTTTGGAAGCCTAGTACTTATTCTATCAGTCTCTTTTTGCTGAACTGCTAAGTTACAGGGACGTAAACACACCAGCATCAGTTGTCAAGCGATGTTGGGGGGGGGAAACACAGACACACACACACACATATATGTATATATATATTTACGACGAGCTTCTTTCAGTTTCTGTCTACCAAGGCCTTGGTTGGCCCGAGGCTATAGTAGAAGACACTTGCCCAAAGTGCCATGCAGTGAGACTGAACCTGGAACCACACAGCCACTCCTACGCCTGAAGAATAATGACTACTATTTGACAGTTAAATCAGATATTCTCCCGACATTTACCATACAAACACAGGCACCTTCTCTTTATATGTTGGTTACTTAATTAGATGCCGCTTCCATAGAAGTATTTGAAAGTCCTCTGTAGGTGTAAACATTTTAGGGTTTGTTCTAGTCTATTGTTAAGCAATTGGTGTTTAGCTGTGATAATATGAAATATTTTCTCTATACAGAAAAGTGTATCTTTTTCTTCCAATGGCATAAAATTCAGCGACACTTATTTTTTCCCATTCCATACTAAAGTTAACATTTCTATCTTTAAAGGACCAGGTGTACATGCTCAGGCTTGTATTATGCATCTTCTCGCAACCCTTAAATGAAATCAAATGGTTTGCCAGTCTTGCCTGTAAACGTTGCTGGGTCATAGTGCTAGTGCATGCATATACAGCTGCGTGCATGCACATATACACGCAAATACTATCCAAATCTCCGACCAATCACATACAGCTAGCTGGCATTCAATTGGCGTATCAAGTTTCGGGCATTTTGATTGGGTTTGGGATAGAAAATTCACAAAAAAAGTCACTTCTATTGATTTTTCAATGGCTTTGTGGGGTGACTGGGGAAATGTAAAGATGTGCACGACCACCCTTGGACTTTTTTGAATGACCATAGAAAGTGCAAGCCATGTAACTGAAAAATTGTGGAATTGTATAAAGGATTCACACAGACAGATATTTTGCCGTTTATATATAGAGAGATTATTATTACTATTATTTCCACCAACTACTTAACCATTGTCTCTTGCATTCTAGAATTCAGATGTTCACATATATATATATAAATATATTTATATATATATATATATATATATATATTATATATATATATAAATATAAATATATATATATAAATATATATAAATAATATATAAATAAATATATAAATAAATATATATATAAAAATATATATATATATATAAATATATATATAAAAATATAAATATATATAAATAAATATATATATAAATAAATATATATATATATAATAAAAATATATATATATATATAAAATATAAATATATAAATAAATATATAAATAAATATATATAAATAAATATATATAATATATATAAATAAATATATATATAAATAAATAATATATATATATATAAATATATATATATATATATAAAAATATAAATATATATAATATAAATATATATAAATAAATATATATATAAATAAATATATATATATATATATATAATATATATATATATATAAAATATATATATATATATATAAAAATATAAATATATATATATATATATATACACAGACACAGTGGTTTTTTGTTGTTGGAGTGTCTCATCACTTCAATGAATGAGGATTCAGTACAAAAAGAAAAAAGAAAAAAAGAAAAAAAACACAGTTAAAAACAATAATCACCCAATGACCACTTGTGTACAAGGTCAAAGCTGAAGAGTTTCAATAGCTGTCTCTGTTTGTCAATGTCGCCTTCTTCCCTATCGTCAATGGACATAGATAAAAAAAGTGGGATGATGCAGGGAGCTGCTGCCTTGGTTTGTTGAGCAGCCTGCATAATGAATATCCTTACAGTGAGCATGGTTTGTGCAGAGGCTTGGTCTGATGTAACAAGTGCCATGAATCCAGAAGTTCTCAGAATGCAGGATTTGTATGGAGTTACTTTCTCCTATACGAGCAGCTAAAGAACTGAAGGGCCTCATCTGTTCTGGGTCCAATGGGTTGTCTATGAAACTGGTGTTAAGCAGCAAATCTCATGAGTCTCTTCAGAACTGAAAGCCATCTCTCTATTCCATAAACTGTCTCTAATTGACAATAAATCATCGTGTATTCACAAGAGGCTGGCTTTAGAACTATCACTAAATTCATACTCTCTCTTTACTCTTTTACTTGTTTCAGTCATTTGACTGCAGCCATGCTGGAGCACCACCTTTAGTTGAGCAAACCGACCCCGGGACTTATTCTTTGTAAGCCCAGTTTATTCTATCGGTCTCTTTTGCCGAACCGCTAAGTGACGGGGACATAAACACACCAGCATTGGTTGTCAAGCAATGCTAGGGGGACAAACACACACATATATATATATATGACAGGCTTCTTTCAGTTTCCGTCTACCAAATCCACTCACAAGGTTTTGGTCGGCCCGGAGCTATAGCAGAAGACACTTGCCCAAGATGCCACGCAGTGGGACTGAACCCAGAACCATGTGGTTGGTTAGCAAGCTACTTACCACACAGCCACTCACATTTTCCTGGTAATGTGGGTTTTCAAGTAAAGCCACATGTGGTTAAAATGTTGGGCTTCTAATCATAAGGTCAAAAGTTCAATTCCAGGGCTGGGCAGTGTGCTATGTCATTGAACAAGGCACTTCATGATGCTCCAGTCTACTCAGCTGCAAATAAGTACCAAATTGTGGCCCTTAATCTGTCACCTAATTGATGTGCCACTAGTGGGAGGATTAAGGGGTGTGGGTGTGTCTGCTCATGACTACACAGACTCAAAAACAATTTGCAAAAGCATGGTGTACACTACCATGTCATAGTTATTTGTTAGTGATGACTGCGGTGTTGGTCATGGTGATATAATGTGGCAGCCAAACTACAGATGAGAACAACAGCAGATTGGAAAATGGAAATAAATTTTAGGGTGATGCCATAAAGCACTGTCTGGCTAAGAAGCTTATTTCCCACCCAAGGGGTCCTCAATTCAGTCCCACTGTGTGACACTTTGGAAACTAAAAGAAGCCCATATATCATCATCATCATCATCATTTAACATCTATCTTCCATGCATGCATGGGTAGGAAGGTTGACAGAAGCTGGCCAGGTAGAAGACTACCCCAGGCTACTGTGTCTGTTTCGGCAGGGTTTTTATGGTTGGATGCCCTTCCTAACACCAAATAACTCTGCAGAGTAGAATTAGTGCTTCTGGATCTTTTCGGTTTGACCGGCAGTTTTTTAAAATAATTTCCACGAAACTAAACACTTTTAAACTTCGTATACTGGTAGAATGTGTTTATAAAACATCTTTTTCTCTTGGCTTTATTGAGAAAATTCTATAGTTTGTAAGATATTTGTTGTTTTTTTTCTTCAATTTCTGCAATTTCAACCAATCAATTATGTCTATTGAGGTGAAAACATTCTGTGCCGTATGAATATGTCCCTCGTTTAAGAAACAGATTGGGTTTATTTACATTTCTGAGGAAAAAAAGGTTACCTTTCCCAGCCACCCCTAACCCTAAAACAGATTGAAATGCAATAGATCGATACTAGGGTCATAATTATGGGTGATAATTTCATATGATACCGCTAGAAAAAACTGCCATTCAAACCGAAAAGATCCATGCTTTTTACATGGCACTAGCATAGGTGAGGGTCAGTCGTGGCATAATTTTTACAACTGGATGCCCTTCCAAATGCCAACCACTTTAGAGTGTGGACTGGGTGCTTTTAAGTGGCATCAGCAGAATCATTACCACACTAGGCAAAATGCTTAGTGGCATTTTTACATTTTATACATTCTGGGTTCGAGAAGGTGCATGGCTCAGTGGTTAGAGCATCGAGCTTACAATCGTGAGGTTGCGAGTCCGAATTCTGGACCAGGCTGCGTGTTGTGTTCTTGAGCAAGGCACTTTATTTCACGTTGCTCCGGTTCACTCAGCTGTTGAAATGAGTTGCAACGTCACAGGTGCCAAGCAGTATCGGCCCCTTTGCCCTTCACAGGTGGTGTGGAGAGGGGAGGCCGGTATGCATGGGCGACTGCTGGTCTTCCATAAACAACCTTGCTCGGACTTGTGCCTGAGAGGGTTACTTTCTAGGTGCAATCCCACGTCAGTCATGACCGAAGGGGGTCTCAACTCAATTCAACATCCTGAGTTCAAGTTCTATTGAGGGTGACCTTACTCTTCATCCTTTCAAGGTTGATGAAACATGTACCAGTTTAGTACTGAGGTTGATATAATCAATGAGCCCCATACTCAACAAAATTTTGGGCCTTGTGCCTATAGTAGAAAGAATTACACTTATTGAATACAATCCACTGACACAGTTGGAGTACCCTAGGTGTCAAAGCCATATTTTTAGACAAGTCTTTAATATCTATGTTTTATCTATTGATTTCCAATAATTAGCACAAGTGGAGGCACATGGCTTAGTGGTTAGGGTGTCAGCATCATGATCATAAGATTGTGGTTTCGATTCCTGGACAGGGTGAAGCGTTGTGTTCTTGAGCAAAACACTTCATTTCACGTTGCTCCAGTCCACTCATCTGGCAACGGACTGGCGACCTGTCCAGCTGGGGAACACATACGCCACTGAAACCGGGCCCATGAGCCTGGCTAGGCTTTAAAAGGGTGCATTTATTATTTGTTATTAATATTAGCACAAGGTCACAAATTTAGAACTACAGTACTTGGTTGGTCCTTTATTTTATTTTACCGACCCAGGAAGAATAGAAGTCAAGGTTGACAATTAACGAAATTTGAGCCGAGAACGTAAAAGGGCCATAATTAAATATACCAAAATAAAGCATGCCTCCACAAGTGTGCCTTTCTCTCCCCAACTTTTGTTTCCTCATAATTTACAGAAAAATTGATATTTTTTAACGAATATGTGTCAGATGGTATAAATTTTTGTTGTGAAAAATCTTTTCCGTGAGTGGGAGTTTTGGAAAATTCACACGTGTTTGGCTTCGTTTCCTCATAACTTTAAGAAAAATGGGTATTTTTCAATGCAAGTTTCTACAAATTCCTTTCAATGTGTGTAGATTACGATTATATCAGAATTTGATATGAAAACAAAATTGGTGGATTTGAACACATACATACTGACACACACCACATATATCTGTAAAAAAAAAATTTGTAATTTCGAAAAAAATTGTGATTTGTGTCAATATATAAATGTCTGTGTTCACCAATTTTCTCTTGTTTTTCCATTTTAAATTCCAATATAATCATTATTTACATACTCTGAAAGGTATTTGTAGAAAATTTCCTTAAAAGGTACCCATTGTTATGAAAGTGATAGGGAAAAACAATGCCGACTCATGTGAATTTTCCGAAACTCATCCCGCCCATAGATTTTTTTCTTCACCGATTCCATTATGATTAGAATTACACCATCTGAAGGGTATTTGTAGAAAATTCCGTTGAACAATACTAATTTTTCTGGAAGTTATGAGAAAACAAATAGGGGTGGGAGAAAAAGGAGGTGTTTTAGTACGTTTTTGACTTTGAGACAAAATATATTTTTTACAAATGTTTTTCTACCAAACAAAACCGGCGATCTTTAAGCAAATGGCACTACCTAAATGCAGTAAAAGCATTATAATATAATCTGATCACTATTTCAGAAAATTATAACCGTTCTCTTTGAGCATATGTAAGACAAATTAGACAATACTCATTTTACCCCATCTTAGGCATTTTTGAAACTTGAAAATTATCAAACTAGACAATTGCGTGGGAAGAAAAATTGATTTGGAATCCAACAGACAAAAGAATATTGATTGCTAAACACCAAATGTTATCCAAATATTTTATTAGCAACCTCAATTACAATCGGTTCAAATTTGAGTGAAAATTTCTTGAAAAAAGTGCACCTGTCACCTAACTGTGTTTCGAACTCCCTCACTTCAGCAACAACTATGCTGATCGATATTTAGACCTAAATACGATGGATGTGCAGTACAAATAATGATGCAATGATTTTAAACAGCTAGTGAAAAAATAACAAGAGATCAGAAGCTAGTCTTTTTGCTCTGGTTACTCATTTTGCCCCACCCCTACGCCTAAAATAATTTGAACAACCCATTCCATTCCATCGTTGTCCTTAAAGTACTGTTTCAATTTTTTTGGCACAAAACCAGCAATTTTGAGGAGAAGGGTAAGTTGATTTACATCGACCCCTACCAGTGCTCAAATGGTATTTATTTTATCGCCCTCGAAAGGATGAAAGGCAAAATCGACCTCAGCGGCATTTGAACTTAGATCGTAAAACCGGAAGAAATGTCGCTATGCATTTTGTTCGGCATGCCAAAGATTCTGCCAGCTTGCCGCCCTCGTTGCCCTTATTATATTAACCCCAACCCAAGGTATTTAGACATTGGACCTTAGCGGCGTTTCGTCTGTTGAGCTCGGTTCAAATTCCACCGAGGTCAACTTGACCTTAGGTCGTTACGGAGTCGGTAAAATGGGCATCAGTGGTGTCCTGGGGTCAATGTAATCGACTAGCCTGCCACATGCAAACTGCGGACCTTGCGCCAAAATTTAAAACCAATGTTTTGGTCAGTGAGTACGTTTTTTTGTCAAACAAGTCGACAAACTTTATAAATAAATTTATAAAACTTAAAATAAACTGCATCCAAATTATTTTAAGACATGTTTAACCCCCGCGACACACCCCTATTTAAAAACGAAAACATTGAACAATGTAATATACAAGTATATAAAAAGATAGGATGGTCCGCAACCGGAGTTTGTAGAAACAGTAATAATCAAGTCAACAAAGTAGACTTCTATGTAGTTGCTTAGCTTGCTAGAAATAGTAGCCAAAGTCCCTGAAATCACATAGTAGAGAAAATGTGGTCAGTCCTCCTAAACGGATGGAATGGTAAAAGCAAGAATGTCTTTGGAGGACTGACTTGAAGGGTTGAAGAACCGAAACAACAGTAAGAGCTGTTATTTTTAGCATAGTATTGTTTTGTGCGTGTGTGCATTCTCCTTCGGACCTGTCAGGTGTCTTATTAAGAATATAGTATTACATGCGAGAAAATAAGCTTCGTTATTGTCCCACGGTTGCAGATCGCTTATTTATTTAGATATCAAATGTATTGTTTGATCTCTAAATATTTAATTTCCAAATGTAAATAGACAGTGAAATACAACAGCAGCAACAGTCACTCTCTAAACGGAACAAAACAAAGAATAAAGTTTTAAAACAAATTTTTCTCATCTTACCTTTGATTATAAGACATATTGACAATTTTGTCTTCCAAGCTAGTCACAAAAATGCTGTGCTCTTATATATACGTATACTGGGGGTAACCCAAGTTTTATATATCCAGAAGTGAATGTATGTAACGTTCTCTGTCAATATATTTTTATATATGTGTGGGTCTGTGTTGGACAAAAGTGAAAAAGGAGAGTTGTGAGAGATAGCATAAGTATTTTATCAGTTTTTATAGTATTTTATTTCATGGTTTGTTTTCTAGCCCTAATTTTTTTTACCTCCGTCTATTTCGAAATGTGTCATCTTAAGTGGTTGAGGCTCTGGCCATGTCACAGAGAGGGTGAGAGAAAGAGAGAGAGAGCGAGACAGGAAACTAAAACTTACATGTAAATATATATTGCGAACTGATATGCGAGTGCTTTCCTGTGTATTTATGTATATGTGTGTGTTTATATACCCCCCACACTCACACATACACGCTATACAAATATATACGCATCACAAATAACACAAAGACACAAACGCGCGCACTCACACTTGTTATAATTAGACTTTTTATCATATTTTCATATATAACATATAACTATGGACATCTTTTAGAAAGTTATCATTTCGTAAGGTTTTGCTAGCAAATTTTAAAATTAACACAGATATTTATTTACACGAAAGAAAATTATTGGCGAACTTACATCTAATTCTTTCTTCCAAGTCTTTCTATTAAAACTGTACTGAAACCGTTTGGTTTTTGTTTATTGTTGAATTTCTTGTATGACTGGAAAATAAACCATGAGAGTTTGCAATAACAGTAATGAGGTTAATTACAACAGCACAACTAGAGCAAAACTAACGAAAACTTCAAATGGTTCAAAATACAAGTCGACTTTATTCAAGTTCAATCTTTCGTGATTAATGATTTTGCATGAATCAATCAGAATGAACAAATGAGTGATAGTATCCTCTACAGGTGTCGTAAAGTTCATTTAGAACTTCAAAGCGGATAAAACACTCCTACGCTACTCAGAGTGTCTCAGGGTGTGTTATTCTTCAGATGGTAGGACATCCTATTGTCTGTAAAACTTGGGAGTTCTTATATGTTTGTCTGTATTTAGACATTTCCATAATGGAACGAAAGCGTGGGTGAACGTGGGTGCTAAGCTCTTTGATGCAGTTTTAGTAGAGATAGGCGTAGGAGTGGGTGTGTGGTAAGTAGCTTCCTTACTACCACATGGTTCCGGGTTCAGTCCCACTGCGTGGCACCTTGGGCAAGTGTCTTCTACTATAGCCTCGGGCTGACCAAAGCCTTGTGAGTGGATTTGGTAAACGGAAACTGAAAGAAACCTGTCGTATATATATTTCTTTACTGCCCACAAGGGACTAAACATAGAGGGGACAAACAAGGACAGACAAAGGGATTAAGTCGATTACATCGACCCCAGTGCGAAACTGGTACTTTGTTTATCGACCCCGAAAGGATGAAAGGCAAAGTCGACCTCGGCAGAATTTGAACTCAGAACGTAATATATGTATATGTATATATATATGTGTGTGCGTGTATGTCTGTGTTTGTCCCACCAACACTGCTTGACAACCGATACTGGTGTGTTTACATCCCCGTAAGCTAGCGGTTCGGCAAAAGAGACTGATAGAATAAGTACTAGGCTTACAAAGAATAAGTCCTTAATGCTGTGAAACAAAGCAAAACATAGAAATGTAGGATGCAGAGTCGATATTTGGCATGGCCCCTCGTTTTGTATCATTTTCACAAGCTTTCATTTCATTAAGGAAATGTGTGTTGTGGCACAAGCAATCAGCGCTGTATTGGATGAGATCTCATGGCAGCCATTGCCATCTCTGAGACTGGAGCGAGACCTCACCTGCATCCATTTGCCATGCGTGAGATCACAACAAGGCTTGCGATGGCAAACTGGATATAAGGGCAAAGCAGAAACAGATTCATTCTCTCTCTCCACTCCTTTGCAGCAGTGCTTACTGAGCACACTTCATTAGCTTGGCCTTGCTGTCGCATGGTCAGGCCGTCGGCAACTAAACCGGCAACCCCACCAAGCTTGCTTGGTAAGGAGGGTGTTTATAGGACACCATGCGGGATGAAAAACAAAACCCATCAAAGGGCGGAGGAACTCTTGAGAGTCAATGGCCATCCAATAAATGTCTTAAGGCTGTATCATGCGCGGGGACATAGAAATAATCGGACTGAATACCCGATTGCGCAGTTAAACCATTGGGAGTGAAGGACTCCTAGCCTTCGTTAGGGAATACTTCTAGGAGAAGGTAACTCAGGTAATTGGGATATAACTCTGACATAAAACCTGCGGCTCAGTGGTTACCGATGATGCTGACTTGTTCTTCTTTTTGGATTATGGCTGCTGTTGCTTAGTGAGTGGGATTGACTCAGTGCACAGCCTTTCCTCATTTAAAAAAAAAATCTTCTTGCACAGGCATTGCACGATAACAACATTGATTAAGCTTCGTGCAATGGCCATACACGATAACGAGGGGGCAGCCACGACTACCTCCAGAGGCAATGTGCCCACACTAATGGAGATACAACACCATGCAAACAGCTCAAGATGGTTGCTGAGAGCAGCACACTTCACCTGTTCTGTGAAACTTGTAAATAAACTGGTTGTAAATTGCATTTGTACTTAAAGACTTCTTTCTTTGCCTGCCAGAGCCTGAACTACACAAAGAACAAGATATAATGGGAGAAGGCGATATTCTCCCGATATCATAAACCTTGCCTTCCATTGTATGTATAAGAGTAGAAACAAACTTATTGGGTATCCAAGTTAATTCAGCACATGCCATAATGCATTTCTATTCACAGTATCTGATACACACACACATAAACATATGTGTGTGTGTCTGTCTCATCATCATCGTTTAACATCCACCTTCCATACTGGAATGGGTGGGACGGTTTCACAAGAGCTGACCAAGCAGAAGCCTGCACCAGACTTCTGTGACTGTTTTGGTAGGATTTTTACAGCTGGATGCCTTTCCTAACACCAACCATTCTGCAGAGTGGACTTAATGTTTTTTTTTTTTTGTGGCACAAGCACAGGCAAGGTCAGTTTTGGCAAGGTTTTTGCAGCTTGATGCCTTTCTCAATACCAACCATTTTAAAAGCACCCAGTGTGGACTGGGTGCTTTTAAGTGGCACCTGCACTGACAGGGTCATCAAGTACTTGCAAGACAAAAAAAAAAACTTTTAGGGTGGAGAGGAGTCACGAGAGGAGGTGATCTTGTGTTGGATGATGGAAGGTTATAGTGAGACGGATACAGGTGTCTTGCTGTAGAGGAAGTACAAGGTTACCCAACTGGAGGGGGAGAGAGAGAGAGAGAGAGAGATCAGGAATGAAGACAGAAACAGGTGTGCTACCGCAATGGAAATATACAGTTACCCAACCTGAGGGAAGTGCAGGAGAAGGAGAGAGAGTGAGTGGGAGACAGCAGGATATAGATGGTGGCAAAATGCCAGGCATACTCACAAGGACCGGGGATCAGAATATAAATGGGATGATTGAGTAAAGGAAGAGAGAGGTAGAGATGGTGGCAAGTGCCAGAGCATAGCCTTGAGATTCCAATACCATAATATAAGTGGCAGGAAATTGCAAAGGGAGTGTGATTAAAGAGTGAGAGTAAGTGGTGAAAAATCTGGGTATATATAGAGTCGGGGGTGGGGCTATCAGAAAGCAATGATACAGAGGAACAGGGTCGCAAGGACAGGGTTAGGGAGTGAGAGCTAGGCATAGTGTATGAAGGAGGATATGTGAGAAAGAGAAGAGATGTGGAGGTGTAGATTAGTTTGTTGGGGTAGGTTGAGGGAAAAGATTTCTTGTTACATATGCATGGAA
This sequence comes from Octopus sinensis, assembly GCF_006345805.1. Classification (NCBI taxonomy): domain Eukaryota; kingdom Metazoa; phylum Mollusca; class Cephalopoda; order Octopoda; family Octopodidae; genus Octopus; species Octopus sinensis. The sequence goes on along the minus strand of NC_043018.1, from coordinate 7,911,497 downwards.
CACACAAGTCAAGGGCTAGCAGATAGTAATAGTACAGTGAGACAGGGCATGTGGGTAGAAGACATAGGTCAGGGGCAAGTGGAGAGCAATGATACAATGGCACAGTCCAAGAGGGCAGGATTGGGGAGTGGGAGATAAGCACAGCGCATGAAGTGGAAATACGAGGAAGAGATTTAGAGACGTAGTTTGGTCTGTTGTGGTAGAGTGTGTGAGAAGTTCTCTCACAGCAATTCTAGGACACAGTTTCACTCACGTGAGTGAGTCTTCTTCATATTTCTTGGTCCATTGTCATTTCCTCTGTGAGGCCCAACTTCCTGAAATCTGTCTTTACCACTTCATCCCATGTCTTCCTGGGTCTCCCACTTCCACGGCTAGCATCCACTTTCATTGATCAGCACTTCTTTATGTAGCTGTCCTCATTCATATGCATCACATGTCCAAACCAACGTAGTCTTCTCTCTTGCATGCTACATTTGGTTCCTCTTATGCCCAACTTTTCTCTCAAGGGAGTTGAGCATAGGGAGGGCTATTGAGTTGTTTTGACTCTTATTTTCAGCAATATTGGTGCTGATTAGTACCCTTGTTCACTTCAGTGATGTTTATATATATATATATATATATATATGTATTTACTCTTTTACTTGTTTCAGTCATTTGACTGTGGCCATGCTGGAGCACCACCTTTAGTCGAGCAAATCGACCCCAGGACTTATTCTTTGGAAGCCTAGTACTTATTCTATTGGTCTCTTTTGCTGAACTGCTAAGTTACGGGGATGTAAACACACCAGCATCGGTTGGGGGGAACAAACACAGACACACAAACATATCCACACACACATACATACATATATATATATATATACATATATATATACATATATATATATACATATATATATACATATATATATACATATATATATACATATATATATATATATATATATAATATATATATATATATATATATATATATATGACGGGCTTCTTTCAGTTTCCATCTACCAAATCCACTCACAAGGCTTTGGTCGGCCCAAGGCTATAGTAGAAGACACTTGCCCAAGGTGCCACATAGTGGGACTGAACCCGGAACCATGTGGTTTGTAAGCAAGCTACTTACCACACAGCCACTCCTGCACCTATGTATGTAATTGCAAGATCCAAGGATCTAGGTGAAGGAAGGGCAGTAAGATTTGAGCAGTCTGTGGTAGATATAAGAAAAAACAGCTTTCAGAAACAGTAATAGTTTATAGATGTAGAAGGTGCTAGTGGAGTACCCCTTGTTGAGTAATTATTACTTTCAAGGAAATATATAGGCGCAGGAGTAGCTGTGTGGTAAGTAGCTTGCTTACAAACCACATGGTTCCGGGTTCAATCCCACTGCGTGGCACCTTGGGCAAGTGTCTTCTACTATAGCCTCAGGCTGACCAAAGCCTTGTGAGTGGATTTGGTAGACAGAAACTGAAAGAAGCCTGTTGTATATATGTATATGCATATATATGTGTGTGTTTCTGTGTCTGTATTTGTTCCCCCAACATCGCTTGACAACCGATGCTGGTGTGTTTACGTCCCCGTAACTTAGCGGTTCGGCAAATGAGACCGATAGAAAAAGTACTAGGCTTACAAAGAATAAGTCCTGGGGTCGATTTGCTCGACTAAAGGTGGTGCTCCAGCATGGCCGCAGTCAAATGACTGAAACAAGTAAAAGAGTAAAGAGAGTAAGAGTATATATAGCCTGGATTGTGTGTTCGTGTGGTGTGTGTGTGTGTGTGTGTGTACATATTACCGAAATCTGCACTTGCAGTTGGGTTCATCTGAACTTATGCATGTGGCCTCCATATGGTGGGAGTAGTGGGAGGGGGATTGGATACATTTGTTTGCTGTTCTGCCTTCTCATTCGATGATTTCATTGTCGTTTCTCTGTACATCCTGTTACATATCCTTAATCGGTTTTCGCTTAACACTCATATATATTGTATATATATATACATATATATATATATATATATATATATATATATATATATATCTAATATAGGATAAAATTTTTCGAAAAAATTTTATCAATGGCCAGCATATTAAAAAATACCTTCAAAGGTTAAATTTATAAACAACTTCTAAAGAAGGGCAAAAGAAAAAGGAAAAAGAAAATAAGAAATTTTTTCTTTTGCCCTTGTTTATAAGTTGTATATATATATACATATATATAAATTAGAAAAAAAAGACACCTTTTATCAATTCAATAATGAAAAAATAAATTATACCATTTAGAAAAATTACTTCTTATAAGAAAGATTAAATATAAGATAAAACATATAACGATGATTAAAAAAAGTGCAAAAAAGTAAAAACATATAAATTTGGATATATATATATATTATATTTTGTGATATTTGATTTAGTATTTCTAAATTGAATTTTTCCCTGTAAGTTTGGAATAATATTCCCTCATATTATTATTATTATTATTATTATTATATATATATATATTATATATATATATATATATATACTCTTTTACTCTTTTACTTGTTTCAGTCATTTGACTGCGGCCATGCTGGAGCACCGCCTTTAATCGAGCAACTCGACCCTGGGACTTATTCTTTTGTAAGCCTAGTACTTATTCTATCGGTCTCTTTTGCCGAACCGCTAAGTAACGGGGACATAAACACATCAGCATCGATTGTCAAGCAATGCTAGGGGGACAAACACAGACACACAAACACGCATATATATACATATATATACGACGGGCTTCTTTCAGTTTCTGTCTACCAAATCGATTCACAAGGCTTTGGTCAGCCCGAGGCTATAGTAGAAGATACTTGCCCAAGGTGCCACGCAGTGGGAATGAACCCAGAACCATGTGGTTGGTAAGCAAACTACTTACCACACAGCCACTCCTACGCCTATGAAAAACGCCCATGCACCCCGGCCTCTACTCTCCATGCCACCAGTGTTATGCAAGGAAAAGGCAAAGGCTGATACAGCTTGGCACCTGTGTTGTCACAACTCATTTATACAGCTGAGTGAACTGGAGCAACATGAAGAGTCTTGCTCAAGAACACAACATGCAGTGTATTTGCCTTTAGCAGTTGAAACATGTGACAAACATATTTCAGCTGACCTAAATTGCAGTTATATGCAAACACTGCTTTATACATTTACTCTGATATTTTTCTCATTTGGGCGATATATATGTGTGTGTGTGTGTGTATGTACATATATATATGCATGTGTGTATATACATATATATATATATATATATACTGAAAAAATATATATGTGCTTGAGGAGACCTACTGAGTCAAGTACATCAATATCAAAATAAAAATTCAAATGGAAATTGTTGTTAAGATACCTGTGCCGGTGACACGTTAAAAGCACCATCCGAACGTGGCAGATGCCAATGCCACCTGACTGGCATCTGTGTCGGTGACATGTAAAAGCACCAACCGATCGTGGCCATTTGCCAGCCTTGCCTGGCCCCAGTGCCGGTGGCACGTAAAAAACACCCACTACACTCACGGAGTGGATGGTGTTAGGAAGGGCATCCAGCTGTAGAAACATTGCCAGATAAGACCGGAGCCTGGTGCAGCCTCCATGGCATACCAGACCCCGGTCGAACCGTCCAACCCATGCTAGCATGAAAAACGGACGTTAAATGATGATGATGATGATATATAAATATATATGACTCACAGGCAAGGAACACAGGTACAAGATTTTCTGGGCAGGGAACACTGACGGGGTTGGTGGCGTGGGTATACTTATTGCTGAGAAATGGATAGATAGAGTAATGAGGTATCAGAGTAAGTGACAGAATACTTAAGATTAGAATAGTGCTTATAATAGATTAAAACCATTATATCGGCCTATGCCCCTCAGCCAGGGCTACCCGATGGACAGAAAGACAGTTTCTATGACACCCTACTGCAGACCACCCTCATTGACGAACGACAGGGACCTTCTCTTTGTGGCTGGTGATTTCAATGGGCATGTTGGACGACATGCTGGGGGCTTCCATGGCGTGCATGGAGGCTACGGTTATGGTTCCCGCAACGAGGAGGGAACCAGGCTGCTGGAGTTCTGCGATGCGAATAGTCTTATGATCTGCAACACTAACTTCAGGAAACCAACAAGCCACCTGGTCACCTACCGATTGGGCCGGCATACTAGCCAATCGACTACCATCCTCGCCAGAAAAAGGGAAAGATGGCTGCTTATAAATGCCAAAACCTTCCAGGCGAAGAATGCACCCCACAACATAGACTGGTAGTTAGTGACTTTAGGATCAGGACTAAGAGGGCGACTAGAAGACGACCAACATGGAGAAGAAGGGTCTGGAAGCTTAAGACCCTGCGAATGGACAGAGATTTAGAGATATGTACTTGAAGCCTTTGACGAAGCGGAAGGGGGGTATAGCTACACATGGGGTAGAAGACAACTGGACGTTTCTGAGGGACAACCTGCTGAAAGCCGCCTGACCAGATCTGTGGCTGGTGCAAAGTCCCCTTAAGACCCAAAATAACATGGTGGTGGAACAATATTGTTGATAGGGCTATTAGACAAAAGAAACAGGCTTGGAAGGCCTGGAAGAACGGTGGTAGCAGGGAAGTGTATCAGACTGCCAGAAGGGAAGCCAGGAGACAGGTCTATCTAGCCAGAGGGGAAGCAGATAAAAGAAAATTTGCCAATGTCCTGCGCCGTGAGGATGAAAGACTTGAGGTATTTCGTGTTGCAAGACAGTGTGTGAGAGAGAATCGAGATGTGGTAGGAGAGAAATGTGTTCGCATGGAGGATGGTTCACTTGCGCTAAATGAGGATGCAAAGAGAGAAGCTTGGAGACGCCACTATGAAAGGTTGCTGAATGAGGAAAATGAATGAATGGGATAAAGAGAGTCTGCCGAATGTTGACCCAACAGAGGGACCAGCTATCCGAGTTGATAGTTCCGTGGTAGCTAAGGCAATTAGAAGCATGAAGACAGGGAAAGCCCCAGGCCCATCAGGAATTACTGCAGAGATGCTCAAAATATCGGGTAGTGTCGGCTATAGCATAGTCACCCGTATAGTTAACCAGGTGATACACGAAGGAGTCATACCCAATGACTGGTGTAGCAGCATAATAGTCAACTGCTACAAAGGTAAAGGCGATGCCCTAGATACAAATAACTACAGGGGCATCAAGCTGTGGATCAGGTAATGAAGGTTACGGAGAGGGTTATAGCCCAGTTAATTAGAGAGAGAGTAGCTTAGATGATATGCAGTTTGGGTTCGTGCCAGGGAAAAGTACTACTGATGCTATATTCCTGGTAAGACAGCTGCAGGAGAAATACCTAGCCAAAGGTAAGCCCTTGTACCTGGCTTTGTTGAACTAGAGAAAGCCTTTGACAGGGTCCCCCGATCCCTTATCTGGTGGTCAATGAGGAAACTAGGGATAGATGAATGGTTAGTGAGAGCTGTGCGAGCCATGTACAGAGATGCAGCTAGTAAGGTGAGGGTTGGCAACGAGTACAGTGAAGAATTTCGGGTAGAGGTTGGGGTCCACCAAGGTTCAGTCCTCAGCCCCCTCCTATTATCATAGTCCTCCAGGCAATAACGGAAGAATTTAAGACAGGATGCCCCTGGGAGCTCCTATATGCTGATGACCTTGCTCTAATTGCTGAGTCACTATCAGAACTGGAGGAGAAGTTTCAGGTGTGTGGAAACAAGGATTAGAATCGAAGGGCCTTAGAATCAACCTAGCCAAAACCAAAGTCCTAATAAGTAGGAAGGCGGACCAACCACAAACGACTTCAGGTAGATGGCCCTGCTCGATCTGTAAAAAAGGTGTAGGTAGAAACTCTATAAGGTGCACCAAGTGAAGCTATGGACACATAAGAGGTGCAGCAATGTCAAAGGAAGGCTAACTAAGAAAATAGTTTTTGTCTGTGGCAGATGCCTCCAAGAGAAATAAACACTGGAAATGTGCAGAGACCAACTCTACCACGTTCCGGGAGACAAACTAGAAGTAGTTATAGCTTCCGCTACCTAGGAGACCAAGTCAGTAGCGGGGGTGGGTGGTGCTGAAGTGTAACTGCTAGAGTAAGAATAGCCTGGGCAAAGTTTAGAGAGCTCTTACCCTGCTGGTGACAAAAGGCCTCTCGCTAAGAGTAAAAGGCAGACTATATGATGGTGTGTACGTACAGCCATGCTATATGTAGTGAAACATGGGCCGTGACAGCTGAGGATATGCGTAAGCTTGCAAGAAATGAAGCCAGTATGCTCCGATGGATGTGTAATGTCAGTGTTCATAATCGTCAGAGTGTAAGTACTTTGAGAGAAAAGTTGAACCTAAGAAGTGTCAGTTGTGGTGTGCAAGAGAGACGGCTGCGCTGGTATGGTCATGTGACGAGAATGGCTGAAGATAGTTGTGTGCAAAAGTGCTACCCCTAGCAGTTGAGGGAACCTGTGGAAGAGGTAGACCCAGGAAAACCTGGGACGAGGTGGTGAAGCACGACCTTCGAACTTTAGGTCTCACCAAGGAAATGACTGAAGACCGAGTCCTATGGAAGTGTGCTGTGCATGAGAGGACCTGGCAGGACTAGTCAGGCCATATCCGTGGCCCCTACCTGGGACGTAGTCGATCCACCTGTGCATACCTTCCTTCTTGTGACACTCGTTGAAGACCTGCTGAGGCAAGTGAAAATCAATCAAAATAGATGAACATCAATGGAATTTGTATCTTGTGGTACCAGTGCCTGTGGCACACAAGAAAACCATCCGAACGTGGCCGTAGCCAGTACCGCATCGACTGGCCTCCGTGCTGTGGGCACTGACAAACACCATCCGATCGTGGCCGTTCGCCAGCCTCATCTAGAACCTGTGTCGGTGGCACATAAAAAAAACCATCCGAAGACCCCAAGACTAGTCAGGCCATAACCCATGGCCCCTACCTGGGACGTAGTCAGTCCACCTGTGCATACCTTCCTTCTTGTGACACTTGTGAAGACCTGTTGAGGCAAGTGAAAATCAAAATCAAAATCAAAACAAATCAAAATAGATGAACATCAATGGAATCTGTATCTTTGTGGTACCAGTGCCGGTGGCACACACTTTGTGGTACCAGTGCCGGTGGCACACAAGAGAACCATCCGAACGTGGCGTAGCCAGTTCCGCATCGACCGGCCTCCTGCTGTGGGCACGTAACAAACACCATCCGATCAATGGCCGTTCGCCAGCCTCATCTGGCACCTGTGTCGGTGGCACATAAAAACACTTTCCGAGACCCGCAAGACTAGTCAGTCCACCTGTGCATACCTTCCTCTTGTGACACCTGTGAAGACCGGTTTGAGGGCAAGTGAAAATCAAATCAAATCAAATCAAATCAAAATAGACAAATAGATGAACATCAATGGAATTTGTATCTTGGGTACCAGTGCCTGTGGCACACAAGAATCCATCAGTGCTGTAGTCATGCGGTGGCACATGACAAACCCCCTCCGATCGTGGCTGTTTCGCCAGCCTCATCTAGCACTGTGTCGGTGGCACATAAAAACACCATCCGAAGACCCGGCAAGACTAGTCAGGCCATAACCCTGGCCCCTACCTGGGACGTATCAGTCCACCTGTGCATACCATCCGAACGTGGCCGTAGCCATACCGCATCGTCGACTGGCCTCCATGCTGTGGGCACGTAACAAGCACCATCCGATCGTGGCCGTTTTGGCCAGCCTCATCTGGCACCTGTGTCGGTGGACATAAAACACCATCCGAGCGTGGCCGTCTGCCAGCCTCGTCTGGCACCTGTGTTCGGTGGCACAAAAAAACAACATCCGAGCGTGGCCGTTTGCCAGCCTCGTCTGGCACTGTGTCGGTGGCACATAAAATCACCCACTACACTCTCGGAGTGGTTGGCGTTAGAAGGGCATCCAGCTGTAGAACACTGCCAGATCTGACGGACTGGTGCAGCTTTCGGGCTCCCCAACCCCAGTTGACCGTCAACCATGCTAGCATTGAAAGCGGACGTTAATGATGATGATGATGATGATGATATGGTCCTAAGAAAGAAGAAAGCAAAGGACCACTGATGAGGTCACAAAAGTGTGACGAAAGAACTCTGGCCGAAATATGATTAATGTAAAAAATAAAATAAAGCTGAAGCAAAGTATCACCGAATATATAGTGTGTGTGTTTTTATTGGCTAAACTGGCAACATGACCGTCCCCAAATAGAACAAGATATATTTTGTGTAATATGAAAAAATGAGTTAAGAATTGTGTAGTATGCATCCGGGTGCCTTCTTTATGTGGTTGCTTAGTGTAACTTTAGAACCAGGCTATATCTACGCAGACTGGTAAATGGTATTTTTGGTTAAATGATATTTTGCACTTGTAAAATGATATTTTTTACCAAATGTTCCCTCTTTAAACACAACCTTTTGCAGCTGTACAGAAACTTCCATAAGAAATGACAAATAATTTACTCTTACAAAACAAAGCAAAAATACATCCTAGAATGTCAGTTGTTATCAATCCTTATTGTTTTACTTTTTATTTGTTTCATGTGGCCATGCTGGGGCTCCACTCTCTCTTTACTCTCTTTTACTCTTTTACTTGTTTCAGTCATTTGACTGCGGCCATGCTGGAGAACCGCCTTTAGTCCAGCAAATCGACTCCGGGACTTATTCTTTGTAAGCCCAGTACTTATTCTATCGGTCTCTTTTGTCAAACCGCTAAGTGACGGGGACATAAACACACCAGCATCGGTTGTCAAGCAATGCTAGGGGGACAAACACAGACACACAAACATTTACACACACATATATATATATACATATATACGACAGGCTTCTTTCAGTTTCCGTCTACCAAATCCACTCACAAGGGTTTGGTCCGCCCGAGGCAATAGCAGAAGACACTTGCCCAAGATGCCACGCAGTGGGACTGAACCCGGAACCATGTGGTTGGTAAGCAAGCAACTTACCACACAGCCACTCCTCCACCTTGAAGAATTTTTAGTCAAATCAATCAACCCTGGTACTTATTGTAATGGTCTCTTTTTTTGAGCTACTAATGTATGAGGATGCAAACAAAACAACATCGGTTGTCAAGCAGTGGTAGAGGACAAACAAAGACGCACACACAACAGGCTTCTTTCAGTTTCTGCCAACAAAATCCTTCCACGAGGCTTTGGTCGACCGGAGGCTATAGTAGAGGACACTTGCCCAAGGTGCCACACAGTGGGACTGAACCCAGAAACATGTGGTTATAAACAAAAATCAAAAACAAAAAATTTCTTCTCACCATAGCCCACAATTGGAAAAACCCAGCAATCAAAATTTATGGGTCAGGGATTCAAGTTACAGCTGGAGACAGATAAATGACAAGGAAAACCACAAAAATACTTCACGAAATCGTAAATTGCAAATTTAAATAGGTCAGCAGTAGAAAGATATATAGATCAAAGGTGTGAGAGAAAGAATGAGGGCTTAGGAAATTTGAATGTGAATTCTCAAAATTCTGTCACCAAAAACTTAACCTTTTAGGATTTAACCCTTTCGTTACTAACCTGGCCATAACCTGCTCTGGTTCTGTAGTACAACTGTCTTGTTTGCATAAGTTTTGCATCAAAATATACCACCAAACCTTAGTCGCAATTTATATTCCTAACACTAGCTTAATGATAGCTAAGTTATTTTACTAAATTCTTTGTTATATTTAAAATAATTGAAAGAAACACAGAGCATCTCAAAATAGATATGGTAACGAAAGGGTTAAGCTGGCCATATCCGACCAAAATATTCAACCTGTTTTATGTTCAAATTGGTCAGATCTGACCTGTCATACCTACCCTACAATGTCATTCTAAATAAACAATCATATCATTGAAATCTGAAAGCTTCAAGGTAATGCATGACTAATTCAAAACAACATGAAGAAATGAGCTTATCGTTTGAGAGAGTAATCTGAACTCTAAAGGCTGAAGTTCAGCGCTCTTTCTACTTTGCCCACTTCTCTACACACTCTCTAATCATACACCTCCACAGAAACTACAACAATGCAATCACATCATCATCATCATCATCATCGTTTAGCGTCCGTTTTCCATACTAGCATGGGTTGGACGGTTCAACTGGGGTCTGAGAAGCCAGAAGGCTGCGCCAGGCTCCAGTCTGATCTGGCAGTGTTTCTACAGCTGGATGCCCTTCCTAACGCCAACCACTCCGAGAGTGTAGTGGGTGCTTTTTATGTGCCACCTGCACAGGTGCCAGACGAGGCTGGCAAACGGCCACAATCGGATGGTGCTTTTTACGTGCCACCGGCACGGATGCTGGTCGGGGTGGAGCTGGCAACGGTCACGTTCAGATGGTTCTCTTACGTGCCACCAGCCCTGGTATCTCACATACAGGTACAAAAACATAAGCATATCTAAACATGCACACACACACACACTCTAGTGTAGACAATACTCAAAGATACTTACCTACTTATACAATATAGTACACATATAAATAAATAAATGCGCCCTTTTAAAGCCTAGCCAGGCTCATGGGCCCGGTTTCCCGGTTTCTATGGCGTATGTGTTCCCCAGCTGGATGGTACACCAGTCCATCACAGCGTTACTCATTTTTGCCAGCTGAGTGGACTGGAGCAACGTGAAATGAAGTGTTTTACTGAAGAACACAACGCATTGCCCAGTCCAGGAATCGAAACCACAATCTTATGATCATAGTGCTGACACCCTAACCACTAAGCCACGCGCCTCCACTATAGAACACATATATTTACAAAAATGAATTGTAGAGTAATTTAGTTTGCATGAAGCATTTCTGATATATATACTCTTTTTACTTGTTTCAGTCATGTGGCTGTGGCCATCCTGGAGCACCGCCTTTAGTCGAGCAAATTGACCCCAGGACTTATTCTTTGTAAGCCTAGTACTTATTCTATCGGTCTCTTATGCCGAACCACTATGTTACGGGGACTTAAACACACCAGCATCGGTTGTCAAGTGATGTTGGGGGACAAACACAGACGCACAAACATATACACACATACATATATATATATATATATATTGTTATATTTCGGAATGGTCATATTCAACACACGACTTCACATAAAAAATCTTGCACAACAAATATTTAAACGTATATATATATTATATATATATATATATATACATATATACGATGGGCTTCTTTTCAGTTTCCGTCTACCAAATCCACTCACAAGGCTTTGGTCGGCCCGAGGCTATAGTAGAAGACACTTGCCCAGGGTGCAATGCAGTGGGACTGAACTCGGAACTATGTGATTCGTAAGCAAGCTACTTACCACACAGCCACTCCTACGCCTATATAAACGCTTTTGATTTTCTTTTTTTTACAAAACTGGAACAACACGTCGTAAGAAATAATTGGTTTGTACTTTTACCTTGTATTTCAATATTATGGGGTTAGGATTTCTTCAGGAAATCTTCAGAGAAACGGTAAGGGATCCTAGCACTGAAATGTTGAAGTACAAGGTAAAAATACCAATCATTGACTATTACCAATTATTATTTCAAGTGACTTGTGTTGTTTTTGGCTTTATAAAATAAAAAATACACCCCTAAAAACACAGATAATACCTACATGCACATATACATTTACGACACCCAATTGAAGACACCTTCAACAAGTTGAGAAATTATGTGAAGGTCATTGAAAGCAACCAAGTGTACATTAGCACAGAAACCTATATATATGTTATATAGTTAATCCAAACATGAACAAAGAGAAAACACAACAATGCGAGGACATGGAACAAGTATAGTGTTATTGGATGCTCAGGAAAGGAAAGAAAGAAGGAGGATTTAACGTTTCGAGCAGAGCTCTTCGTCAGAAACATAGAAAAAGAAAAGGTCCAAAGAAGGGAAGACGGAGAAAGAAAATCACTAACGATTCGCACGTGGTCATATATTGAATATATGTGTGTGTGTGTGTGTGTGTAGAAGCGCAAGGGCCAGTGGTTAGGGAAGCGTACTCACGGTCGTAGGATCGTGGTTTTGATTCCCAGACCGGGCGTTGTGTTTGTTGAGTGAAAACCCCTAAAAAAGCTCAACAAGGCTCAGGCAGGGAGTGTTGGTGATCCCTGCTGTACTCTTTCACCACCAGCGATGTGTAGCAACATGTGATAGCCTGGTTGGTGTACGGTGATCACAGTGATATATATATACATATATATATATATATATAATATATATATATATATATATATATATATATCATCATCATCATCATCGTTTAACGTCTGTTCTCCATGCTAGCATGGGTTGGACGGTTCGACCGGGGATCTGGGAAGCCAGAAGGCTGCACCAGGCTCTGGTCTTATCTGGCAATGTTTCTACAGCTGGATGCCCTTCCTAACGCCAACCACTCCATGAGTGTAGTGGGTGCTTTTTACGTGCCACCTGCACTGGTGCCAGGCGAGGCTGGCATCGGCCACGGTCGGATTGGTGCATTTTACGTGCCACCGACACGGAAGCCAGTCAAGGTGGCGCTGGCATCGGCCACGATTCGGATAGTGCTTTTTACGTATCTCCAGTCCAGGAGTCCTGGCATCTGCCAGGTGCCAGTCATAGGATTGGTTCAATTTCGATTCCGATTTCACTTGCCCCAACAGGTCTTCGCAAGCAAAGCGGGGTTGGCATAGGTGCCTGTCGTCGGATGAGGTTCAATATCAACTTCGCTTGCCTCAACAGGTCTTTGTGTGTCCAAGGGAGGAAAGGCATGCATAAGTGGGCTGGACTCACTTGTCCTGCCTGGTCTTTTCATGCACAGCATATTTCCAAAGGTCTCGGTCGCTGGTCATTTCCTCAGTGAGACCTAAAGTTCGAAGGTCGTGCTTCACCACTTCGTCCCAAGTTTTCCTGGGTCTACCTCTTCCACGGGTTCCCTGATAGCTGGTCCCTCTGTTGGGTCAACATTCGGCAGACTCTCTTTATCCCATTCATTTTCTTTATTCAGCAACCTTTCATAGTGGCGTCTCCAAACCTCTCTCTTTGCATCCTCATTTAGCGCAGGTGAACCATCTTCCATGCGAACACACTTCTCTCCTACCACATCACAATTCTCTCTCACACACTGTCTTGCAACACGAAACACCTCCAGTCTTTGGTCCTCACGGCACAGAACATTGGCAAATTTTTCTTATCTGCTTCCCCTCTGGCTAAATACACCTGTCTCCTAGCTTCCCTTTTAGCAGTCTGATACAATTCCCTGCTACCACCATATATAATATATATATATATATATATATATATATATACACACATACATACATACATACATACATATATATATATATATATATTTTGTTAAGATAGAAAGATGGAAAATTGTGGCTTTTGAAACATGTGTAGAATGCAATAAAAGGAATTCTGTTCAATCTTCGTTCAACTCCATTTCTTCAATTCACTAATAATATATATATATATATATATATATATATACATGTATATAAAGTACATATATATATATATGAAATTAACATAGACAGCTATGTGCAATGTATTACCAAAAAGGAAATCTATAATTGTCACTAAATATGACTCGGGTGTTAGAACACCTACAATGCTAGAAATAATACCTAAGAAGCTGTAATGCTGTAATTAAAACACATAATTGTATACATATGTACTAACAGGGACTGTAATCACCTGAAAACACCGATCGAGAATTCCCTTTCCTGACTGGTCCGTTTTATCTAATTTTGTAGCCTCATCAAGAGAGACTGTGTTCAGTATTAAAATCTATGGATGATTTAGGGATATAATGATGTGTATACAAAAAAATTAACATAGACAGCTGTGTGCAATGTGTTACCAAAAAGGAAATCTATAATTGTAACTAAATATCACTAGGGTGTTGGAACGCCTGCATTGCTAGTACATATACACTTTACTCTTTTGCTTGTTTCAGTCATTTGACTGCGGCCATGCTGGAGCACTGCCTTTAATCAAGCAACTCGACCCCGGGACTTATTCTTTGTAAGCCCAGTACTTATTCTATTGGTCTCTTTTGCCGAACCGCTAAGTGACGGGGACGTAAACATACCAGCATCGGTTGTCAAGCAATGCTAGGGGGACAAACACACACACACACACACACACACACACATATCATCATCATCATCATCATCATCGTTTAACGTCCGTTCTCCATGCTAGCATGGGTTGGACGGTTCGACCAGGGATCTGGCAAGCCAGAAGGCTGCACCAGGCTCCAGTCTGATCTGGCAGTGTTTCTACGGCTGGATGCCCTTCCTAACGCCAACCACTCCGTGAGTGTAGTGGGTGCTTTTTATGTGCCACCTGCACAGGTGCCAGGCGAGGCTGGCAATGGCCACGGTCGGATTGGTGTATTTTATGTGCCACCGGCACGGAAGCCAGTCGAGGCGGCGCTGGCATCGGCCACGAGTCGGATAGTGCTTTTTACGTACCACCAGACCAGGGATCCTGGCTGGTTCAATTCGATTTCGCAGACTTCTTTCAGTTTCCGTCTACCAAATCCACTCACAAGGCTTTTGTCGGCCCGGGGCTACAGTAGAAGACACTTGCCCAAGGTGCTACGCAGTAGGACTGAACCCGGAACCATGTGGTTGGCAAGCAAACTACTTACCACACAGCCACTCCTGCGCCTATGTGTACAATATATGTACAATTGTGTGCTTTAACTACAGCATTAGAGTTTTTTAGCTATTACTTCTAGCAATGTAGGTATTCTAACACCCTAGTCATAGTTAGTGACACTTATAGTTTTCCTTTTTGGTAAGGGGAATGTCACAGGTGTGCCTGTGTGGTAAGAAGTTTACTTCCCAACTGCATAGCTCTGTGATTAGTCCTGTTTTGTGACACCTGGAAACATGTAGTCAGCTATAGCCTGGGACCAACCAAAATTTTGTGAGTGGATTTGGTTGATCTGTGTGTGTGCATGTACGCACGCATGTGTGTGTGTATCTGTGCACATGCGTGTGTGTGCGAGTGTTTGTCTCTTTGCCTGGACATCATGTGAAAGTTGTAAACTAGTGTTACCACCATAAAACAGTGTCCTACTTATCAAATTCTATGTGAAAACATGTCTAGTCAAGGGGAAATGTTATCTTACTTGGCAACAAAGGTTAGTGGCAGGAAGTGCATCCACTTGCCTTAACAAATTTCCTCTGACCCATGCAATCATGGAAAAGTAGACATTAAAACAAAGACTAGGCGTAACACATTGCACATAGCTGTCTATGAATGACCATGGGATTGCCCTTAGAAAGTTATCTTCTGATGTACAAGTCCAGGTAAGGCTGTTTATGGAAGACTAGCAGTCACCCATGCATACCAGCTTCCTTCTCCACGCCATCAACGTTATCCAAGGGAGAGGACAGTACAGCTTGGCACCAGTGACATCGCAACTCATGTCTACAGCTGAGTGAACTGGAGCAACATAAAATAAAGTGTTTAGTTCAAGAACGCAACACACAGCAAGGTCCGGGAATCGAACTCACGACCTTATTATATTGAACCCGACGCTCTAACCACTGAGCCATGCGCCTTCACTGATAATATTTATTTAAAAAAAATATGGGATCTTTTCGGTTTGAACGGCAGTTTTTTCTAGCGGTGTCATATGAAATTATCACCCATAATTATGACCCTAGTATCGATCTATTGCATTTCAATCTGTTTTAGGGTTAGGGTTAGGGGTGGGGGGAAGGGTATGTTTTTTTTCTTCACAAATGTAAATAAACCCAATCTGTTTCTTAAACGAGGGACATATTCATACGGCACAGAATGTTTTTTACCTCAATAGATGTCACTGGTTGGTTGAAATTGCAGAAATTGAAGAAAAAAAACAACAAATATCTTACAAACTATAGAATTTTCTCAATAAAGCCAAGAGAAAAAGATGTTTTATAAACACATTCTACCAGTATACGAAGTTTAAAAGTGTTTAGTTACGTGGAAATTATTTTAAAAAACTGCCGTTCAAACTGAAAAGATCCAAAATATGTAATTATGAAAATAGAATAAGATGTTTTTAAACATCGGTTGGTTATGGAGATCCACAAGAGTGAAACAGGAATAAAACTGGAGCAAGGGACATAACTCTTGCTTTTTTGAAAAGTAAAACAGGTTTAATTCCCTTCCCAGCTGAGTTTTTCATAAGGGTGTGAGGATCATGCCATTTGATTCGACTTGCTAGAAATAACAGCCAAACAGGTAAATACTTACTCTGCTGTCGGTTTTATTTTAAGTAAAGAAATGACATGTTATACAATCAAGTTCTTGAAGTATACCTACACATGTGTACCCCCACGACTTTATTTCCTCATAATTTTCAGAAAAATTGATGTTTTTTTATTAAATTTCTACAGTTAACTTTGTAGAATACAAGAAACAATCCTTTATAAATAAGTACTGTAGAGTACTATTATATAGGAATTTGAATTTAAATGTAAAAAAAAAAAAAAACACAAAAGAAATTGGTTGGCGCCCACACTTGCATTCTGACACTACTGAAGCATGGAACAAGCTGCCAGCATCAGTTGTTAGTTGTCGGAGCACTGCATCCTTCAAAACTTCCATGCTTCCTGAGATTCGCCAACACTACACCTGATTTTCTCCCCTCCATGCACACACAAGAATGTATCTGACTCATACATTGTTCACTTCCCAGGCATTTGTACATTACTGCATATACTTTATACACACTTTCTGACAAGTTGTGGTGCACCTGAGCACTGTATACAATAATTTCATTATTATTATATATTATTATTAGGGGTCGGACAACATTGATGACCTCATCTTTCAGGTGTCGCAGCTTGGGAAAATAATCCCAGAACGGTAAATTCCTCTCTCTCTCTCTCTCTCTTTCTCACCCCTCCCTCTCTTACTTTCTCTTTTATTCACTCTCTCTTTCTTCTCTCTCCCTCACCTCTTATTCTTTTATTTGTTTCAGTCATTTGGCTGTGGCCATGCTGGAGCACTGCCTTTAGTCGAGTAAATCGACCCCAGGACTTATTACTTGTAAGCCTAGTACTTATTCTATCGGCGTCTCTTGCCGAACCGCTAAGTTACAGGGATGTAAACACACCAGCATCAGTTGTCAAGCGATGTTGGGGGGATACATGCACACACACATATGATATATATATATATATATATATATATATATATATATCATATATATATATATATATATATATATATATATGTCGTTTCAGCACACGATCTCAGATCAAATTACTTGCTATGCGAGTACATCTCCGTATATATATATATATATATATATATACATATATACAACAGGCTTCTTTCAGTTTCCGTCTACCAAATCCACTCACAAGGCTTTGGTCGGCCTGAGGCTATAGTAGAAGACACTTGCCCAAGGTGCCACGCAGTGGGATTGAACTCGGAACCATGTGGTTGGTAAACAAGCTACTTACCACTCAGCCACTCCTGCACCTCTGTCTTTCTTTCTATGCCTTCTTCTCTCTCCTCTTCCTCCTCTCTTCCTCCCTCTCTCAAGGTAAATTATAATTAAACTTTCACTGTGTAATTTTATACTTTTATCTTTTGTCTCAATCATTCAACTGCAGCCATGCTGGAGCACCAGATTGAAAGGTTTGGTCGAACAAGTCATCCTCAGGACTTATTTTAAAACCTAGTACTGATTCTATTAGTCTCATTTGCAGACTAAGTTACAGGAATGCAAACAACCCAACACCGGATGACAAGCCATAGGTGGTTTTATATGTATATATGTTCCTTCCTTTTACACTTTTACTTGTTTCAGTCATTTGACTGCGGCCATGCTGGAGCACCACCTTTAGTCGAACAAATTGACCCCAGGACTTATTCTTTGTAAGCCTAGTACTTATTCTATCAGTCTCTCTTGCCAAACCACTAAGTTACGAGACGTAAACACACCAACATTGGTTGTCAAGCGATGGAGGGAGGGGAACAAACAAATACACACAAACAGGCTTCATTCAGTTTCCGTCTACCACATTCACTCATAAGGCTTTGGTCAGCCTGAGGCTATAGAAGACACTTGCCCAAAGTGCCATGTAGTGGGACTGAACCTGGAACCATGTGGTTGGGAAGGAAGCCTCTTACGACACAGTCACATATACACATACATACCTATATGTATATGTGTATGAGTACATGTCTGTCTGTCTATCTATCTATCTATCTATCTATCTATCTATATATATATATATATATATATATATTATATATATATATATATATATATATATGGCTGTGTGGTTAAGGAGCTTGCTTCCTAGCTACATGGTTTCGGGTTCAGTCCCACTGTGTGGCACTTTGGGTAGGTGTCTTCCGCTATAGCCCCGGGCCGACAAAGCTTTGTGATTGAATTCGGCAGGCGGAGTTACTGCCGTGTGTGTATATGTGCGTGTAGGTGCTTGTGCCTCTCCAAAGAGAGAGAGGGATATATATATATATATATATATATATATATATATATATATATATATATATATATACATATACATATAGGAGTGGCTGTGTGATAAGTAGCTTGCTAACCAGCCACATGGTTCTGGGTTCAGTCCCACTGTGTGGCATCTTGGGCAAGTGACTTCTGCTATAGCACTGGGCCGACCAATGCCTTGTGAGAGGATTTGGTAGACGGAAACTGTCGTATATATGTAAATATATATGTGTGTGTGTATGTGTTTGTCTCCCTAGCATTGCTTGACAACCGATGCTGGTGTGTTTACGTCCCCATCACTTAGCAGTTCAGCAAAAGAGACCGATAGAATAAGTACTGGGCTTACAAATAATAAGTCCCAGGGTCGATTTGCTCGACTAAAAGGCGGTGCTCCAGCATGGTCGCAGTCAAATGACTGAAACAAGTAAAAGAGTATATATATATATATATAGTTATCGCCATACTAATATGGCATTCTTATAAAAATAAGAATAAAGCTGTCCGCTTATTAGCTCCATGAGGCCATCGCCTTAAGTTAGCTATTTGATACACAAACTGTATCCATATAACCTTCGAACAAGGGAGGTCAGTCGCTCCACACTACTTGACCGGCAGCTACAGACGCGTTTCGGGGTATTGCCCCTTTTCAGTGCAGCGTAGCCAGACCTCCCTTGTTCGAAGGTTATATGGATACAGTTTGTGTATCAAATAGGTAACTTAAGGCGATGGCCTCATGGAGCTAATAAGCGGACAGCTTTATTCTTATTTTTATAAGAATGCCATATTAGTATGGCGATAACTATTATTTTCCGGGAACGCTGCCGTTGTTCTCTTTTAGAGAGACTTAGTAATTTTAATATTTCTATTATATATATATATATATATATATATATATTATTCCTTCTGTCTGTCTGTGTGTGTGTGTGTCTTTTAGTATCTTGGGCATCCTCCATCTGATTGCACTCAAATTTGATATGTAGATACCGACGGTATCAGGGCATGTATAAATCTTGAAAAAATTACAAAATTCGATTCCAGGTGAGAATGCGATCAATAAAGCCGTGGGAACATTCATTTGTATGCGCAAGTACATCAGCTGTTGCGATGTACTTACTGGTACTTTAAACTCTTCGGTTGCATATTTTTCTTTGGAATAGAAAAAAAGTATATCTTTATTTCTTCTTTTGCTGGTGTCTTAAATTTAGGTTAAATCAGTGTTTCTCAAGGGGGAGGCCTATGGGACGGTCGGACAAGTTGTTTTGAGAAAATTTGGTTTAAATGTTTGAGAACTCAGCACCGTCCATTGGACGGGGGGGGGGTCTTTTGCTCGTATGTATATATATATATATTAATAATATGTTTGAATGTATATTATATAGTCTGTTGACTATTTTTCCTTTCACACTTGACCGCTGGTAGCGGAGAATTTTTCTAGAAGATTTTGCTACCCTAAAATTTATTAATTAATGATTTTTTGGCTAATTTTGAAATTAAATCGGCAGTTTATATTTGCTGCCTTGAAAACCGCGCGAGTGTGGTGGATTTTGAAAAGTTATAGCATATAGACTCGAGGCATGGTTATTATCGCTTCGTGACTATATGGTAGTCCTTGGCTTTCTGCTGAAGAGGCACACCAGTTGTAAATAAATTTATTTTATTTACTAAAGATTGCCAAAACTATGCATAGTCCAGAAAGGAGAGGGTAAACGTTTTTATTTCTCTTTCCATTTCAGAATTACAACTATTAGTGGTTTGGAGTTTAACTGCTCTTTCTAGTGAGTCGGATGTCCTATTATGGTCATCCCTTATATGTTTGAATATATATATATATATATATATATATATATATATGTGCACACACACACATACATATATGAAGGTTTGGTTGCTGGTGGTTTCAAGGAAAGGATTAGTTACATGCCAGGCCCTAATAATAAATATAAATATAAATATAAAATAAACAAAATACACACACATTTGAATATATATTATATATATATATATATATATAGATAGATAGATAGATAGATAGATAGATAGATAGATAGATAGATAGATAGATAGATATAGATATAAATATACATACATATATAGTAACACATGACTACTTATATATACTGAAATATACATACACATCTACATCCATAAGCATATATAATATTCCGTTATTACTAATATTATTATTATTAATATTAGATGTATTCTGCTATTCACAATAGATAGTATATAAAATGTAGAGTATAATATAATATATAAACAGATATTTATAAAAGATATAAGGATATTTATTTTACAATCAATAAATGCATTATTTTGTTAACTGTTACAGAAAAAATAACAAGCAAAAATCAAAGAATTCCCATTGAACATAGATCAATACTGGCTTTCAATCAGTCACAGTTTGCTTATGCAACAGGTTTTCCTACAAATATCTACCTACCTACCTAAACCTACCTACCTACCTACCTATCTTGGCACGTATGAATGACGAAGCCACCTTGAGCATAATCCTATGAACCCGGAAATTTAAAACAGAGGGTTACCCACTTGCAAACAAATGTGGTAACATATAACAATATTGACCAAGGTTACCGTGGTCTTTTTCGTAGGCTTTTCTTCCCACGGATAAACCTTATCTGCTTCCCCCTTTACACCGTACATCATGACACTGTGATACACAATCCCTATTGATCGTTTTTTTTCCTCTTCCCCTTTTTTCTTTTTTCCCTTTTACGATCCCTTTTGATCGAAAACCTATGCCACTTTTTTTCATCCCCCAAAAGAAAAGCTCTACCTTGTAATTTGTCCCTTCAGTGTGCAGCCCTGTGTGGCTAATAAAGAAACTTATCTATCTATCTATCTATATCTCTATCTACCTACCTACCTATGGTATGTAAATTAGTAGCCCCTGCTTTCTGTAGCTACTGTAATTGTTGAATAGACAGATCGGCTGCTTGTTCCTCTGGTATTGGTCAAATTCATGCAGACATCTCTGATGAGAGTCCAATAAGACTCGAAAGTTGACTAAGGTTGTTCAGCATTTTCCCAATCTATGGAGAAACAGCTAAATTAGCCCTGTCTCATTTATAAATATAATATATCTTTTATATAGGTTACTAGCAGTATCGCACGGCGTTGCTCGGGTTTGTAAGGGAAATAACTATATAAGCATTTTTAGAGAGTTACTTCCCTTATAGATGCCAATTCGGGCTTTCTTAGCCATTTCTGTTTTGGTGTCTTCAAGCCATGAAGTCGTTGTTCTAAAAGAACGCTGGTCTCCTTGACAACGTTTTACGACGTTGATTTCCTTACACTCCCTTCCCCACAGCTTCACGAAGGAGGGAAGAAGGGGGAGAAGCAAACAGGTGCAGGTGTGACCATGAACGCCAACTCCGCTGCCATCGACACACGAAAAATTATGCATTAAAATGGAATAAAAAATGATGTTAAATTATTTTTAAAATCGTAGACTCATCGTAGACGCGCGCTAATACTCAGACAGGCTTGATATGAATCACGACTATAAGATACCCAAATTTCGTTAAACTGCACCGCAAAATGTGGGAGTAGTTAGGAATCTAAATCGAAGGGGACAGACACTCACACAACTACAGTTTTATATATATAGATATATAATAGACTTGATAATGTTTCCCACAGCAAAGATAATTGTGTACTAATTATCATAGCAATAATAGCGTACTTGTTATGACTAATTATTTATACCAAATAAATAATTATAATGATGTGCAGAAGTGAGTTGAAAGGCTTGGGAATTGTTCCAAGCAAATTAAAAAAAGCATTAGGGAATATCTCTCATCATCATTTAACCCTTTAGTGTTTAAACCGGCTAAATCCGGCCCAATATATTCTACATGTTTTATATTCAAACTGGCGATATCTAGCCTCTCACTCCTAACCTACAATGCCATTCTGAAAATAAACAATCACATCATTGAAACCTCAAAGCTAGAAGATAATGCATGATTAATTCAAAACAATTTGAGTGAAAAACTATTACATTTAACAGAGTATTCTGAACACTAAAGGGTTAACATCTGTTTTTCAATGCTGGCATGGGCCGAACAGCTGAACTGAAGCTGACGACCCAAGACCTGCATCAAGCTTGAATATCTGCTTTGGCATGATTTTCTACAGCTGGGTGTCCTTCCTATTGCCAACCATTTCACAGAATGTACTGGGTACATTTCTCGTGTCACCAGCATAGATGAGGTTGTTAGATGACAAAACCCTTCAACTGAGTGGGGTTATAAAGTTGAGGGATATGAATGTATGATAGAGGGATAACTGTGATAAAGAAATGGCTCTGCTAGAGGAAGAGGGACAGCTATGATAGAGGGATGGCTATGGTAGAGAGACCGCTATGTCAGAGCGACTGCTCCGATAGAGTGATGGCTATGATAGAAGGACTACTATGATAGAGGGACTGCTGTGATAGAATGACTGCTGTGATAGAGGTACAGCTATGATAGAACGACTGCTGTGATAGAGGGACGGCTGTGATAGAGGGACTACTCTGACAGAAGGACTGCTATGAATTTCCCAGTTGGTGAGAGAAAGAGAGAGAGATGTGGGCCAAGTTACAAGGTGAATATGAGAGAGAGAGAGACAGAATTACATAGAAAAACAGAAAAGGTGGGTGAGTAGATAAGTATACTAGAATGAAAATAGTGTGACAGATGATTTAGAGACAGGAATTGAATAAGAGTGAAGAAAGGAAATAGGCATGGATTAGGGAGGAGGTGAAGTTTTACAAATTTTCACCAGGTTATCTTCAAAAAATTTTGTTTTGATGTAGTTTCGCAATGCTGCAGACACGTTAGCATGCCGGGCGAAATGCTTAGCGGTATTTCGTCTGTCGTTACGTTCATCATCATCGTTTAACGTCCGCTTTCCATGCTATCATGGGTTGGACGGTTCAACTGGGGTCTGGGAAGCCAGAAGGCTGCATCAGGCCAGTCAGATCTGGCAGAGTTTCTACAGCTGGATGCCCTTCCTAATGCCAACCACTCCGTGAGTGTAGTGGGTGCTTTTTATGTGCCACCAACACAGGTGCCAGACGAGGCTGGCGAACGGCCACGCTCGGATGGTGTTTGTTACGTGCCCACAGCACGGAGGCCAGTCGATGCGGTACTGGCTACGGCCATGTTCTGATGGTTTTCTTATGTGCCACCGGCACTGGTACCACAAAAATACAAATTCCATTGATGTTCATCGATTTTGATTTGATTTGATTTTCACTTGCCTCAACAGGTCTTCACAAGTATAGTAATGTGTCCCAAGAAGAAAGGTATGCACAGGTGGACTGACTACGTCCCAGGTAGGGGCCATGGGTTATGGCCTCACGTGTCCTGCCGGGTCTTCTCGCGCACAGCATACTTCCAAAGGTCTCGGTCTCTGGTAATTTCCTCGGTGAGACCTAAAGCGCGAAGGTCGTTCTTCACCACCTCGTCCCAGGTTTTCCTGGGTCTAACTCTTCAAATTCTGCCGAGGGCAACTTTGTCTTTCATCTTTTCGGGGTCGATAAATAAAGTACCAGTTTCGCACTGGGGGAGATATAATCGACTCAATTCCTTCGTCTGTCCTTGTTTGTCCCCTCTATGTTTAGCCCCTTCTGGGCAGTAAAGAAATATATAAGGTACCTAAACTTCTCTTTTTTTCTTAAAAGGGATTGTATGAATTTATTGTGTAGTAAACTATAAAATTCTTACTTTCACTGAATTTCTTGCAATTCAGACTGTCTTGTAGTCCCAACAGACAAAATGGAGAAGGCATTGCCATGGAAGATGGTGAGGGAAATGCACTGGAATATCCACTCTGATGCATGGGGCTCCCACTTGCAGACAGCTATCTCTGTCTCAATAGCAGTAAGCAGGGATTCTTGGAGGTCTTCACTGCCACAGGCTCAACCATAAACTTGTCAGAAAGTGAAGGCAGTGAGCTGGCAGAACCGTTAGCACACTGGGCGAAATGCTTAGCGGTATTTCGTCTGTCGCTACGTTCTGAGTTCAAATTCCACCGAGGTCGACTTTGCCTTTCATCCTTTCGGGGTCGATAAATTAAGTACCAATTACGCACTGGTATCAACGTCATCGACTTAATCCCTTTGTCTGTCCTTGTTTGTCCCCTCTGTGTTTAGCCCCTTGTGGGCAATAAAGAAATAAGAATCGTTAGGCGCAGGAGTAGCTGTGTGGTAAGTAGCTTGCTAACCAACCACATGGTTCCGGGTTCAGTCCCACTGCGTGGCATCTTGGGCAAGTGTCTTTTGCTATAGCCCCCGGCCCACCAATGCCTTGTGAGTGGATTTGGTAGATGGAAACTGAAAGAAGCCTGTCATATATATGTATGTGTATATATATATATGTGTGTGTGTGTGTGTTTGTGTGTCTGTGTTTGTCCCCCAACATCGCTTGACAACCGATGCTGGTGTGTTTATGTCCCCGTAACTTAGCAGTTCGGCAAAAGAGACTGATAGAATAAGTACTGGGCTTACAAAGAATAAGTCCCAGGGTCGATTTGCTTGACTAAAGGCGGTGCTCCAGTATGGCCACAGTCAAATGACTGAAACAAGTAAAAGAGTATACCGGAGAAAATGCTATGTGGCATTTCTTACAGGTCTTTATATTCTGAGTTCAAAATTCGCTCTGGTCAACTTTGCCTTTCATATCTCAAATGGTGGGGGCTGGTGTTAAAATAAAGTGGCAGTCAAGTACAGGAGTTGATTCAATTATATACACCCCATCCATATTTTAGGCCTTGTACCCGTTTTAGAAAAACAATAATTGTAAATTTCGTTTTTGGATTTGGTTTGCCAGATTCTTTATGTGAGTTCGTGTGTTGAAGCATATTCTGTTGTTTCTGGGGAAAGTCATTGGATCTTTTCGGTTTGAGCGGCAGCTTTTTAAAATAATTTCCACATAATTAAACACTTTTAAACTTCGTATACTGGTAGAATGTGTTTATAAAACATCTTTTTTCTTGCCTTTCTTGAGAAAATTCTATAGTTTGTAAGATATTTGTTGTTTTTCTTCTTCAATTTCTGCAATTTCAACCAATCAATGACGTCTATTGAGGTGAAAACATTCTGTGCCGTATGAATATGTCCCTCGTTTAAGAAACGGATTGGGTTTATTTACATTTGTGAAGAAAAAAAACATACCCTTCCCCCCACCCCTAACCCTAACCCTAAAACAGATAGAAATGCAATAGATCGATACTAGGGTCATAATTATGGGTGACAATTTCATATGACACCGCTAGAAAAAACTGTCGCTCAAACCGAAAAGATCCTAAAGTGGCAGTCAAGTACAGGAGTTGATTTAATTATATACACCCCACCCATATTTTAGGCCTTGAACCCGTTTTAGAAAAACAATAATTGTAAATTTCGTTTTTGGATTTGGTTTGCAAGATTCTTTATCTGAATTCGTGTGTTGAAGCATATTCTGTTGTGTCTGGGGAGAGTCATTTTCTTTTTGTGCCTTATTATGTAACACACTCACTGGTAAAGGTTGCAAGACGCAATGAAAACTTTAGGACAATAGAAATAAGAAATAAGTGGAAATTTTACCGGTGAGTGTGTTACATTATAAAGCACAAAAACAAAATGACACTCCCCAGACACAACAGAATAATTGTAAAGATTGTACCAGCAGTAGTAGCAATGATAGAAATACATAGTATATAAATACAAAGTAGTAGTAGTGATGGTAACAGTATTTCTCACGGGAGTGGTGGTAAGTGCAGTGGTTCAGCGAGCGAGTGAGCAAATTAAGGTCAGATACGCTTGGACTAAAAAAACATTGATATTGAATGCAAGCCATTACAACAAAGATGGTTTCGAAGTTAAATGTGTCTGTTTGGTGGCCTTCGTCGACACTATTCCTGGTTCTTTTACTGTCTTCAACAAGTTTATCCTGGGACGTTACAGCATTTCGGACAGGCATCTCTAGCGGTCCGTACAAACCCGATTGGAAATCTCTTGACACACGTCCCATACCAAAATGGTACGACGAGGCCAAAATCGGCATCTTCCTACATTGGGGTGTGTTTTCTGTGCCCAGTTTTGGCTCTGAGTGGTTCTGGTGGTATCTTGATGGGGTTCGGTCCCCAAGATTTGTGAAATTTATGAAGGACAATTATAGGCCAGACTTCACCTACCAGGATTTTGCTCCGATGTTCACCACAGAGTTCTTCAACCCAAACCAGTGGGCAGAAATATTTACCAAATCCGGTGCCAGGTTGTTGTTTATTTTTGTTTTATTTTTTGTTTCACTTGTTGAATGTTGTTGTTGTTGTTGTTGCTGCTGTTCTTGTTTATTCTCCTGATCTAACACAAGTATGATATTTGCCCCAGTTATTCGCAAAATGAACCCCCAGCCCTCTGGCGAGCTTTCGTTACAAGAACACACGACTGCTAGTTCCAAACCACGTGTGTTTATTTACATTTGTGAAGGTGATCGTGGATTTTCGTAGAAAATTCTTATCGTTGTTTCGTAAAGGGTTGGGAGGAAATGGGATCTTGGTACTACTTAAGAAGAGTGGTCCCGGTGCGCACACTCGCGTACTCGCGCATCTGTGCTAGCTAGTCGTGACTAGTCGATCCTTTGTGTTTTGTGTTTTATTTACTTTGTTTAAAAAAATTGGATCTTTTCCTTTTGAACGGCAGTAGAGCATAGGATTGGTTAAAATTCGAAAAATTAAACTACGTTAAACAAATGAATTACAATTTTATCAATAAAGCCAAGAGAAAAAAATGTTTTATTTTGACACATTCTACCAGTATACGAAGTTTTAAAGTGTTTAGTTAACTAGAAATTGTCTGCCGTTCAAAAGGAAAAGATCCAAAAAATTATATATTTTGTGTTTTATTTACTTTGCTAGGTAGTCGTTGTAGGATCGACTAGTCACGACTAGCTAGCGCGGATGCGCGAGTGCGCGCACCGGGACCACTTCTTCTTAAGTAGTACCTGGGGGTCTTTGGAAATCGGCGTGAAAGCGAAAGAGACAGAGAGAGCGCGACTGTATGAGGGAAGTTGAACTTGGCGTGAATGGGAAGAATTATTGTGTGTGTGTGTGTGTGCTTGTGAGTCTGTGTTTGTGTGTACAGGCCTGTGTGTGCAAAACGAAAATAAAATGAAAGATTCCAAGTTCCGAACGCCTCTGCGTCCAAGGGCTTCCTGATTCACGCAAACAAGAATTGGATTAGGGACCTGTATTTATTTATATAATACATTTCAAAACAAACAATATAAACGAAAAATAAATGAATAAAAACGTATCTATGAATCTGATCATGAAATCGCCAACAAACATAAAACAGATAAAACGAGAGAAAGAAAAAATTAGCAGCAGGAACGAAATTGTAGACACACAGACGGAATGCCAACTTTAAAAGAAGTTCCCCGATCCAATCGCTGTCTCTGTCTCACTTTTACGCCGACTTTGAAAGATAGCCTTTCCCCTGTCTCACCCCACATATTATAAAAGAATAAACAGTTGTAAGTTATTTTACCAATTTATATTCATGTTTTTTTAATAATTACTGGTATCTTTATCTTATATACTCTTTACTCTTTACTCTTTTACTTGTTTCAGTCATTTGACTGCGGTCATGCTGGAGCACCGCCTTTAGTCGAGCAAATCGACCCCAGGACTTATTCTTTGTAAGCCTAGTACTTATTCTATCGGTCACTTTTGCCGAACTGCTAAGTTACGGGAACATGAACACACCGGCATCGGTTGTCAAGCGATGTTGGGAGGACAAACACAGACACACAAACACGCACACATATATATCATCATCATCATCAGGGTCTGGGAAGCCAGGGGCTGCACCAGGCTCATATATATATATATATATATACACACATATATGTATATACATATATACGACAGGCTTCTTTCAGTTTCCGTCTACCAAATCCACTCACAAGGCTTTGGTTGGCCCAAGGCTATAGTAGAAGACACTTGCCCAAGGTGCCTCACAGTGGGATTGAACCCAGAACCATGTGGTTGGTAAACAAGCTACTTACCACACAGCCACTCCTGCGCCTATATGCATGTTAGTTTAATATAAGTATCAGTTTAATACATAAATAGGTTAACATTTTTAATGTCCTAAAGTTGATGACCCAACTATTGTTCTCCTCCATTTTCTTATTTGCAATATAAATTAATGGTAAAATATCTCTTTACCTTCACCCATTTAATACACTTGGTAATGTAATTGCAATGCAATAAAAAAAAGCACTTGTGTATTAATAATTGGGTATTATACCAACAGTATATTGGATAGATATTATCCCTTAGTGGGTTGGATTCACAACTCCTAACTTTCTTGGAGTTATATATATATACATAGCAAATATATATATATGGCACAGGAGTGACTGTGTGGTAAGTAGCTTGCTTACCAACCACATGGTTCCGGATTCAGTCCCACTGCGTGATACCTTGGGCAAGCGTCTTCTACTATAGCCTCGGACTGACCAAAGCCTTGTGAGTGGATTTGGTAGACAGAAACTAAAAGAAGCCCGTCGTGTATATGTGTGTCTATGTTTGTCCCCCCAACATTGCTTGACAACCGATGCTGGTGTGTTTACGTCCCCGTAACTTAGCGGTTCGGCAAAAGAGACCAATAGAATAAGTACTAGGCTTACAAAGAATAAGTCCTGGGGTCGATTTGCTTGACTAAAGGCGGTGCTCCAGCATGGCCGCAGTCAAATGACTGAAACAAGTAAAAGAGTAAAAGAGTATATATATATATATAGCAAATGAAAGGCAGAAGATGGAATATATGAGAATTTATTGTTAATCATGACAATTGTTTCGACACATCTAGCATCAATTTGTCTTGGGTGGGACATTCAACAACTGGTTCAGGAGCATCCGGTGTGGTGCAGATGTGATAAATGAATATAACTTGTTAAAATGACTGTTCTGCAATGTAACTTTCAGTTTTGTAGAGAGAAAAGCAATTCAGTGAAGGAGAAGTAGTGAGAGTAATAGCCCTGACTGAGAAGGAGTGAGAGAAAGGAAGGGGTGATGGATGAATAACAAAGGAAGGGGTGGTGAAAAAAATCAGTGTTCTATCTTCATGTATATAGAAGATCAAAGATAAAATCACAGATGGCAAAAAGAGAAACGAACATGTTTGCCCCCATCACCACTTGACAACTGGTGTTGGTTTATTTGCATCCCCATAACTTAGCAGTTTGGCAAAAGAGACTGAAAGAATAAGTACCTGATTTAAAAAGAAAAATAATTACTGGAGTTGATTAAACACTTCAAGGCAGTGTTCCAGCATGGTCGTAGTTCAGTGAGTGGCTGAAACAATGAAAAGAAGATAATTAATTAATTTATTGATTAACTCTTAAATAACAGACATCAATTGATTTTTCAAAAATTTTGCATGGTTTCAGCAATCATCAAAAGAAAGTCAATATTTTATGGCACTTTTCAATAATCATCATCATCATCATCATCGTTTAACATCCATTTTCCATGCTAGCATGGGTTGGACGGTGCAACTGGGGTCTGGGAAGCCAGAAGGCTGCACCAGGCCCAGTCTGATCTGGCAGTGTTTCTACAGCTGGATGCCCTTCCTAACGCCAACCACTCCGTGAATGTAGTGGGTGCTTTTTACGTGCCACCTGCACAGGTGCCAGATGAGGCTGGCAAACGCCCACGATCGGATGGTGCTTTTTATGTGCCACTGGCACTGGGCCAGACAAGGCTGGCAACAGCCACAATCGGATGGTGCGTTTTACGTGCCACCGGCACGGAGGCCAGTCGGGGTGGCGCTGGCAATGGCTGTGTTCGGATGGTTCTCTTACGTGCCATTGGCACTGGTATCACAGCTACAATTTCCATTGATGTTAATCGATTTTGATTTTGATTTTGATTTTCACTTGCCTCAACAGGTCTTCACAAGTACAACAGGTCTTGAAATTGTAAATTTAACACAGGTTTGGCAAAATGGAACTTTCTGAAAATTGTTTTCATAATTGTATGTTACTTTATAAATTTTTGTGGTGCTCATTTGAAATATGGAAAAGCCCTTTCCCATGACCTAAGGTCTTCTCACATGGGAGATTTGGACAAACACTGTTTTTTACACTCTTCAAAACTGTGTTCCTGTACCTTACATAACCAAAAGTAGCAGTCATCCCTGAAACCTCAAAACAAAAAGACTTCTTTGTATATTTTGTCCATTGTCGCAGTTCTTGAACACAAACTGAGAAGGACTTATTGAGGCACTCACTTCTTATCTTACATATCAAAATAGGCAGAGTAAGATATTTTGACAAATTTGGTAAGGTTTCTCTGACATTTCTTAGTCATAAATTCACCACAAATGCAACAAAAGCTATCTGGGCTTGCTGCCCTGATTTAAATGATGTGGAGGTCTGTAAGGAAAGGGGTAAGGCACATTTTTAACTGCATAGTTCTAGGACAGCACTCCTCAGCCTATGAGATGACATCTGGTGTACCACAGGGATCTGTTCTTGGCCCCCTTTTATTTGTTGCATATATTAATGACATAGCTGCCAACTTAAAGAATGCCACAGTGCTGACATATGCAGATCACATCAAGCTGTACCTTGAAATAAAGAGGACAGATCCTGTACACTATATATCTTTATTGCAATCAGACCTGGACACAATTCAGCAATGGATTATGGACTGGCAACTCAAGCTAGCTGTGGACAAATGTACCACCATGCATTTCGGGAAGAAAAATCCAGCGTCTACTTACTTCCTCTACAACACTAATCTCAAAAAGTCTTTTTGTGAACATGACCTGGGCATTATTGTTGACAGCAATTTGCAGTGGACAAAACACATTACTAAAATTGCCAAGAAATCTGAGGGTGTCTTGGTATCACTTCCAAGTCCTTTGTGAACCGCTCTCTGGCTATCTATCTGAGGCTTTATATAGCTATGGTGCAGCCTCACCTGGAATTTGCATCAGGATATTGTCTGGAAACCGTTCAGCGATGTGCAACCAAGAGAATACCCTCCATCAGGCATTTGCCATACTCTGAATGCCTTACTTCCCTGGGCATGGATACATTGAAACTATGACGTCTGGCAGCTGACTTGGCAGACACCCATAAAATTATTAACCATCTTACAAACAATAACTCTGAGCACCTTTTCAAACTCCATCTGTCTGACACCCATGGACATGTTTACAAAGCACAGCTCCCATGACTTTCGGAAACATTTTTTCACACTAAGAGTTCCTGAAGTAGGGAACAAACTGCTGGCATCAGTTGTTAGTTGTCAGAGCACTGCATCCTTCAAAACTTCCATGCTTTCTGAGATTCGCCAACACTACACCTGATTTTCTCCCCTCCATACACATGCAAGCATGTATCTGACTCATGCACTGTTCACTTCCCAGACATTTGTACATTACTGCATATGCTTTATACGCACTTTCGACAAGTTGTGGTGCACCTGAGCACTGTAGACAATAATTTCATTATTATAATATCATTAAAAATGCATTGAAATGTAGCATATGATACAATAAAACAATGTATGTAGTATATATACTCACTAAAAAAGGCATGAAGAAATAACTTAGATATAAAACGGATGCATTTTAACCTGAGAAACCTTGTAAAGTGTATCTTTCTCTCTTCACTGCTTGCAGCTGACCAAAGCTACAGTGAAGCAAGCACTCTCTCTGCGTAGCAGAAGCAGGCTAAATGTTGCCAAATGCTTATTTTTAAAAAATTACACCTATTAGTTATAATGTTAAGGTCTATTTAAATATGGCAATTAATAGTAATAATTAAAAGACAATAGTCACATTCAGGAATAATGGTAAGATGAAATGATTGATTTTGTGAAGTAATTGGATAATTTCTATGTAATTTTTGAAAAAGAGATTTTTTTGTTTGTTTTTTGCTTGTTTGGCACACACCTTCATGCAACTCCTTCCTGCTGTTTAAGGGTTAATTAATTATTCTTTTTCTAAATTCTTTCGTTAGGTATGTTGTTCTAACAAGCAAACACCATGAAGGATTCACCAACTGGCCATCTAAATACTCCTGGAATTGGAACTCAAAAGCTGTGGGCCCAAAACGAGACCTTGTTGGTTAGTTTATATTTTCCTGAAAATCTTCAATTCTACCTTCCGCCTCCGCCTCATCGTCGTGATGATGATGATGATGATGATCATCATCATCATCATCATTCCCCTTCACTCTCCCCATTCCTCACTCCCATTGGTATATTCTTCATGCTCACACTGGCATATTTATTTCTTATTTCTTTATTGCCCACAAGGGGCTAAACAGAGAGGGGACAAACAAGGACAGACAAAAGGGATTAAGTCGATTACATCAACCCCAGTGCGTAACTGGTACTTTAATTTATCGACCCTGAAAGGATGAAAGGCAAAGTCGACCTTGGTGGAATTTGAACTCAGAACATAATGGCAGACAAAATACCTATTTCTTTACTACCCACAAGGGGCTAAACACAGAGAGGACAAACAAGGACAGACAAACGGATTAAGTCGATTATATCGACCCCAGTGCATAACTGGTACTTATCTAATCGATCCCAAAAGGATGAAAGGCAAAGTTGACCTCGGCGGAATTTGAACTCAGAACGTAACGACAGACGAAATACCTATTTCTTTACTACCCGCAAGGGACTAAACAGAGAGGGGACAAACAAGGACAGACAAAAGGATTAAGTCGATTATATCGACCCCAGTGTGTAACTGGTACTTATTTAATTGACCCCAAAAGGATGAAAGGCAAAGTTGACCTCGGCGGAATTTGAACTCAGAACATAACGGCAGACAAAATACCGATAAGCATTTCTCCCAGCATGCTAACGCTTCTGCCAGCTTGCTGCCTTTTTTATTCCTATCACTCCTTACACCCCACAACCACCACCACTACCTAACAAAACAATTAAAGGTGACTTCTTTTTCTGTCCCTCATCCTTCAGGTGAACTTGCAGCTGCCATCAAGAAGACTCCAATCCATTTTGGTTTGTACCATTCTCTCTTTGAATGGTTCAATCCTCTCTTTCTACAAGACAAAGCCAACAATTTTACAACCCAAAAGTTTGTTAGGGTAAGTTCAGACCCATTCTTGCTTATCTTTCTCTGTCCATCTGTCTGTTTGTTAGTCTGCCTCTCTCTTAATGCATGTCTTTCATTATATATACATGTTGAAAACATATGTGTATGCACGTGTGTGTGTGTTAAATAATACAGATAGGTATGCATGCACACCCAGGCAGCAAGCTGGCAGAATCGTTAGCACGCCGGGCGAAATGCGTAGCCGTATTTCGTCTGCCGTTACGTTCTGAGCTCAAATTCCGCCGAGGTCGACTTTGCCTTTCATCCTTACGGGGTCGATTAAATAAGTACCAGTTACGCACTGGGGTCGATATAATCGACTTAATCCATTTGTCCTCTCTGTGTTTACCCCTTGTGAGTAGTAAAGAAATCGGTATGCATGCACACACACACACACATGATAAGGCTTTGGTGGAACCAAAATATATTTTGTTGGAACTATGGCTATGGATTAAACTTATTAAAACTCAAATATTTATCATGGAATTCTTTGAGCTTGATAATCCGAGAATACTCCACACACACATCATCATCATTTAACATTTGTTGTCCATGCTGACATGGGTTGGTCACTTTGACAAGAGCTGGCAAGGCCAAGAGCCATACAGGGCTCCATTGTTTTGGTATTGTTTCTACTGCTTGATGTCCTTCCTAATGCTAACCATTTTACAAAGTGTTCTGGGTGCATTTTACATGACACCACCACCAGTGCTTCTAATGTGACACCAGCACCAGTGCCTCTAATGTGACACTAGCACCAGTGCCTCTAATGTGACACTAGCACCAGTGCTTCTAATGTGACACTAGCACCAGTGCTTCTAATGTGACACTAGCACCAGTGCTTCTAATGTGACACTAGCACCAGTGCCTCTAATGTGACACTAGCACCAGTGCCTCTAATGTGACACCAGCACCAGTGCCTCTAATGTGACACTAGCACCAGTGCTTCTAATGTGACACCAGCACCAGTGCTTCTAATGTGACACCACCACCAGTGCCTCTAATGTGACACTAGCACCAGTGCTTCTAATGTGACACTAGCACCAGTGCTTCTAATGTGACACTAGCACCAGTGCTTCTAATGTGACACCAGCACCAGTGCCTCTAATGTGACACCAGCACCAGTGCTTCTAATGTGACACCAGCACCAGTGCTTCTAATGTGACACTAGCACCAGTGCCTCTAATGTGACACCAGCACCAGTGCTTCTAATGTGACACTAGCACCAGTGCCTCTAATGTGACACTAGCACCAGTGCCTCTAATGTGACACCAGCACCAGTGCCTCTAATGTGACACCACCACCAGTGCTTCTAATGTGACACTAGCACCAGTGCCTCTAATGTGACACTAGCACCAGTGCCTCTAATGTGACACTAGCACCAGTGCCTCTAATGTGACACTAGCACCAGTGCTTCTAATGTGACACCAGCACCAGTGCTTCTAATGTGACACTAGCACCAGTGCTTCTAATGTGATACCAGCACCAGTGCCTCTAATGTGACACTAGCACCAGTGCCTCTAATGTGACACTAGCACCAGTGCTTCTAATGTGACACCAGCACCAGTGCTTCTAATGTGACACTAGCACCAGTGCCTCTAATGTGACACTAGCACCAGTGCTTCTAATGTGACACTAGCACCAGTGCCTCTAATGTGACACCAGCACCAGTGCCTCTAATGTGACACTAGCACCAGTGCCTCTAATGTGACACCAGCACCAGTGCCTCTAATGTGACACCAGCACCAGTGCTTCTAATGTGACACTACCACCAGTGCTTCTAATGTGACACTAGCACCAGTGCCTCTAATGTGACACTAGCACCAGTGCCTCTAATGTGACACTAGCACCAGTGCCTCTAATGTGACACTAGCACCAGTGCCTCTAATGTGACACTAGCACCAGTGCCTCTAATGTGACACCAGCACCAGTGCTTCTAATGTGACACTAGCACCAGTGCTTCTAATGTGACACCAGCACCAGTGCTTCTAATGTGACACTAGCACCAGTGCTTCTAATGTGACACTAGCACCAGTGCCTCTAATGTGACACTAGCACCAGTTCCTCTAATGTGACACTAGCACCAGTGCCTCTAATGTGACACCAGCACCAGTGCCTCTAATGTGACACCAGCACCAGTGCTTCTAATGTGACACTACCACCAGTGCTTCTAATGTGACACTAGCACCAGTGCCTCTAATGTGACACTAGCACCAGTGCCTCTAATGTGACACCAGCACCAGTGCCTCTAATGTGACACCAGCACCAGTGCCTCTAATGTGACACTAGCACCAGTGCCTCTAATGTGACACCAGCACCAGTGCCTCTAATGTGACACTAGCACCAGTGCCTCTAATGTGACACTAGCACCAGTGCCTCTAATGTGACACCAGCACCAGTGCTTCTAATGTGACACTAGCACCAGTGCTTCTAATGTGACACTAGCACCAGTGCTTCTAATGTGACACTAGCACCAGTGCCTCTAATGTGACACTAGCACCAGTGCTTCTAATGTGACACCAGCACCAGTGCTTCTAATGTGACACTAGCACCAGTGCCTCTAATGTGACACTAGCACCAGTGCTTCTAATGTGACACCAGCACCAGTGCTTCTAATGTGACACTAGCACCAGTGCCTCTAATGTGATACTAGCACCAGTGCCTCTAATGTGACACTAGCACCAGTGCTTCTAATGTGACACCAGCACCAGTGCTTCTAATGTGACACTAGCACCAGTGCTTCTAATGTGACACTAGCACCAGTGCTTCTAATGTGACACTAGCACCAGTGCCTCTAATGTGACACTAGCACCAGTGCTTCTAATGTGACACTAGCACCAGTGCTTCTAATGTGACACTAGCACCAGTGCTTCTAATGTGACACTAGCACCAGTGCTTCTAATGTGACACTAGCACCAGTGCTTCTAATGTGACACTAGCACCAGTGCTTCTAATGTGACACTAGCACCAGTGCTTCTAATGTGACACTAGCACCAGTGCCTCTAATGTGACACTAGCACCAGTGCTTCTAATGTGACACCAGCACCAGTGCTTCTAATGTGACACTAGCACCAGTGCTTCTAATGTGACACTAGCACCAGTGCCTCTAATGTGACACTAGCACCAGTGCTCTAATGTGACACCAGCACCAGTGCTTCTAATGTGACACTAGCACCAGTGCTTCTAATGTGACACTAGCACCAGTGCCTCTAATGTGACACTAGCACCAGTGCCTCTAATGTGACACCAGCACCAGTGCCTCTAATGTGACACTAGCACCAGTGCCTCTAATGTGACACTAGCACCAGTGCCTCTAATGTGACACTAGCACCAGTGCTTCTAATGTGACACCAGCACCAGTGCTTCTAATGTGACACTAGCACCAGTGCTTCTAATGTGACACTAGCACCAGTGCTTCTAATGTGACACTAGCACCAGTGCCTCTAATGTGACACTAGCACCAGTGCCTCTAATGTGACACTAGCACCAGTGCTTCTAATGTGACACCAGCACCAGTGCTTCTAATGTGACACTAGCACCAGTGCTTCTAATGTGACACTAGCACCAGTGCCTCTAATGTGACACTAGCACCAGTGCTTCTAATGTGACACCAGCACCAGTGCTTCTAATGTGACACTAGCACCAGTGCTTCTAATGTGACACTAGCACCAGTGCTTCTAATGACACTAGCACCAGTGCCTCTAATGTGACACCAGCACCAGTGCCTCTAATGTGACACTAGCACCAGTGCCTCTAATGTGACACTAGCACCAGTGCCTCTAATGTGACACTAGCACCAGTGCTTCTAATGTGACACCAGCACCAGTGCTTCTAATGTGACACTAGCACCAGTGCTTCTAATGTGACACTAGCACCAGTGCCTCTAATGTGACACTAGCACCAGTGCCTCTAATGTGACACTAGCACCAGTGCTTCTAATGTGACACCAGCACCAGTGCTTCTAATGTGACACCAGCACCAGTGCTTCTAATGTGACACTAGCACCAGTGCTTCTAATGTGACACTAGCACCAGTGCTTCTAATGTGACACTAGCACCAGTGCCTCTAATGTGACACTAGCACCAGTGCTTCTAATGTGACACCAGCACCAGTGCTTCTAATGTGACACTAGCACCAGTGCTTCTAATGTGACACTAGCACCAGTGCCTCTAATGTGACACTAGCACCAGTGCTTCTAATGTGACACCAGCACCAGTGCTTCTAATGTGACACTAGCACCAGTGCTTCTAATGTGACACTAGCACCAGTGCTTCTAATGTGACACTAGCACCAGTGCTTCTAATGTGACACTAGCACCAGTGCTTCTAATGTGACACTAGCACCAGTGCTTCTAATGTGACACTAGCACCAGTGCCTCTAATGTGACACTAGCACCAGTGCCTCTAATGTGACACCAGCACCAGTGCCTCTAATGTGACACTAGCACCAGTGCCTCTAATGTGACACTAGCACCAGTGCCTCTAATGTGACACTAGCACCAGTGCTTCTAATGTGACACCAGCACCAGTGCTTCTAATGTGACACTAGCACCAGTGCTTCTAATGTGACACTAGCACCAGTGCCTCTAATGTGACACTAGCACCAGTGCCTCTAATGTGACACTAGCACCAGTGCTTCTAATGTGACACCAGCACCAGTGCTTCTAATGTGACACCAGCACCAGTGCTTCTAATGTGACACTAGCACCAGTGCCTCTAATGTGACACTAGCACCAGTGCTTCTAATGTGACACCAGCACCAGTGCTTCTAATGTGACACTAGCACCAGTGCTTCTAATGTGACACTAGCACCAGTGCTTCTAATGTGACACTAGCACCAGTGCTTCTAATGTGACACTAGCACCAGTGCTTCTAATGTGACACTAGCACCAGTGCTTCTAATGTGACACTAGCACCAGTGCTTCTAATGTGACACTAGCACCAGTGCCTCTAATGTGACACTAGCACCAGTGCCTCTAATGTGACACCAGCACCAGTGCCTCTAATGTGACACTAGCACCAGTGCCTCTAATGTGACACTAGCACCAGTGCCTCTAATGTGACACTAGCACCAGTGCTTCTAATGTGACACCAGCACCAGTGCTTCTAATGTGACACTAGCACCAGTGCTTCTAATGTGACACCAGCACCAGTGCTTCTAATGTGACACTAGCACCAGTGCTTCTAATGTGACACCAGCACCAGTGCTTCTAATGTGACACTAGCACCAGTGCCTCTAATGTGACACTAGCACCAGTGCTTCTAATGTGACACCAGCACCAGTGCTTCTAATGTGACACCAGCACCAGTGCTTCTAATGTGACACCAGCACCAGTGCTTCTAATGTGACACCAGCACCAGTGCTTCTAATGTGACACTAGCACCAGTGCCTCTAATGTGACACTAGCACCAGTGCTTCTAATGTGACACTAGCACCAGTGCCTCTAATGTGACACTAGCACCAGTGCTTCTAATGTGACACCAGCACCAGTGCTTCTAATGTGACACCAGCACCAGTGCTTCTAATGTGACACCAGCCCCAACAGGGTCACCAAGTACCTTGCATGGCAAAAATGACTAAAAACCGGTAGGGAGGGGTTTTTATTGAAGGGAATGGCTTCATGCCAGTTGAGAAATTAATGCTTTATAATTTGCCAAAATGTTATGTGTTTTGACAAATTACTGTCAGGAATACATAATTGCTTTTTGAAGTATTATACAGTCTTGTTAAAACACCTCTTCAGTAATTTTTCTATAAACACAAAAGAGGTGTTTTAAGGAGATTATATAGTTTTTCAGTATACAATTATATAGTCCTGGCAGTAAACTAGTGAAACGTCGTCGTCGTCGCCGTCGCCGTCGCCGCCGTCGCCGTCGCCGCCGTCGCCGTCGTCGCAGCCGCCGCCGCCGCCGTCGTCGTCGTCGTTTAACGTCCGCTTTCCATGTTAGCATGGGTTGGGCGATTTTGACTGAGGGCTGGCGAACCAGATGGCTGCACCAGGCTCCAATCTTGATTTGGCGGGGTTTTTACAGCTAGATGCCCTTCCTAACACCAACCACGACGAGAGTGTAGTGGGTGCTTTTTACGCGCCACCGGCACGGGGGCCAGTCAGGCTGTACTGGCAACGTTTATATTTTAGAAAGCACAAATTAGCATATGTATTTTCTGTGTTTTACTAATACATTTACGTGGATCATTTTCTGCACAAATCCTATGCTGTGGTTTGAACCTCTATGCTGTAATGCACTGGATATATGATTGGCATGTGGGATCTAATTACTGAGCTTGAACTCTGGTTATATGCCACACTTTGCAGGGCATATATATATATATGTGTGTGTGTGTGTGTGTTGCCTCTGTGCCGATGGCACGTAAAAAGCACCATCCGATCGTGGCCGTTTCCCAGCCTCGCCTGACCTCCGTGCCGGTGGCATGTAAAAAGCACCCACTATACTCATGGAGTGGTTGGCGTTAGGAAGGGCATCCAGCCATAGAAACATTGCCAGATCAGACTGGGCCTGGTGCAGCCTTCTGGCTTCCCAGACCCAGTTGAACCGTCCAACCCATGCCAGCATGGAAAGCGGACGCTAAAAGATGATGATGATATATATATATATACATACATATGATACATTGACACTATATATATATATGTATGTGTATATGTTTATATATATATATATATATATATATATACATATACTTAGCCCATTAGTAACACTTTCATGTGATTAGAGAAAAAGAGGAAGAAAAAACAATGGAGAGAGAAAAAGAGGACAAGGCGAAGAGTGAGACAGAAAGAGCGAGAGATAGGAAAGACAGAGAGAGGAAAAGAGTGTCCATAATGTGTGGTAGGAGGAACATAATATTTATTACATGGTTACAGAAGTTAGTTGAAGGTTGTGATATAGAGAAAGAGAGTTAGAAATATAATATTAGCAGAGGGGTGATGTTCTGATGGTGAGGTTAAAGAAAAGCAGAGAGAGGAGGAGAGAGAGATATGGTGGTGTTGGTGGTGGTGAGTGGACTGTGAAAGTATATTTTTTTTTGTAATTGAACTAAGTTTTTTTATTCACCTATCACTTAACATATGTGCATAAATGCAATTCTGTGAAATATTTATGTGGCAGAATTTATGCAGTTTGACTAAAGGTTGTATCATATGTACAGAATATTTTTTTTTATGGAAAAAATGGAAAAATAAAAGTGAAAATTTTTTTGATGAGTGCTGTGTATTAAGTATATAAAATTGTATATAAAGTATATAAAGTGTATATATAAAGTGCATTAAGTAATCATCGTATTCCAATTTCTTTCACTTTTCAATGAGTAGCAGATGTGTGACTACCTTTCTATAAAGATACAGCACAGACTACGCTTTCAGGTTTTTGGGATAAAGTTTTCAGAAATTTATTCCAGGATATTTGTACCCCTAGGCCACCAGTGATCCACGACAAAGTTATGGTGGTTCACAGCCAGTCTAATATCCTACCATGTTGTAGCTTAATGCAGTTAAAAGTTAATTTATATTTGGTATTCTTTGAAGTTCTCTTCAATAACTTTGTGGAACATCTGGAAAATATTGTGCATCACTCTCTTAGGAGACAATCTGAATAGCATCAATAAAATAACTTTTCCATTTGATTCTTTATCTTTGTGTGTGTGTGTCTGTCTGTGTGTCTTTGTCCTCAGTGTTTCTGTCCTAAATAACTATGTATTTCAATATGTCCTTAGGAGAAAACTATGCCTGAGTTGTATGAACTGGTTATGAATTACAAACCTGATGTAATTTGGTCAGATGGTGAAGGGCACGCATCAGATAAATACTGGAATTCAACAGAGTTTATTGCATGGCTCTATAATGACAGGTTTTTATTATTTATTATTATTATTATTGTTGTTGTTGTTATTATACACACTACAGATTAAACTGTTGGAAAAGAAGAATTCCTAACATCAGGCTACAACAAGTAACCTTAGACACCAAGAACCCTCCTTAGTATCCTAACTGTCCCAAATGACACTGTTTTTTGGAGCTGTACTAAACTGGCTTTTATGCCTATTTCCTCTGTCCATCTGCTCAAATCTTTAAGGATACTTCCCAATGTACCTATAACTACTGGGATACATTTTGCCTGCACTTTTCATAATCTCTGTAATTCAGTGGCTAGGTCCAGGGACTTTGCTATTTTTTCATCATTTGAGACTGTAAAGTTAATTATCTGACACTTTCTATTCTCTTTATCTACTACTACTAAATCAGGCCTTCTAGCTTCTATTACTCTATCACTCTATCAATCTGAATGTTAAAGCCCCACAATTTCTTGTATTTCTTACTTTCTAGTACTTTGCTAGGTTCATGTTCATACCATTTATCAGTATGTTCAAATCCTAGCTTTCTACATAACTCCCAGTGGATTACTCTCCCTAGATTGTCATCTATTTTCTAGCATTCTTTCTGTGCCAGCATGCTACATTCACTTACTATATGAGTAACACTTTCCTCTTTTGATTTGCATAACCCACATTGGGAATCTACATGGTTTTTGTCTATCTTAACTTATATCCAATTAGTTCTTAATGCTTGATCTTGTGCTGCTACTAACAAAGTTTCTGTCTCCCTTTTCAGCATTCATTTCTTCAACCATAACCATGTCTCACTAACTACTATTTGCTGCAACTGTATTTGGGAATCTACCATACAATGCCTTCTCCTGCCATCAGATAATTTCTGTTCTTTCTTCTGGTTTTTAACTTTGGGTTTTTGGTTTCCCTAAGTCTTGCTGTAATTCTAGCAGCTTTTAATAAACTTTCTTCAATATTTCCTACACAGGAGTCTATATCTACTCTAGCTAACTCCATGCAGTCTTCTACTGATATTAACCCTCTTCTGCCTTCCTTTCTAGGTAAGTATAATCTTGATACTCCTGCTCTTAGGTGGAGTCCTCATTTTATATCGAATTCCTTCCTAGTTCTTCTGTCTAGCTTTGCTAATTCAGTTTTTGTCCAATCTACAAAAGCTGCTGAGTATCTAAGTAATGATACTGCCCAAGTATTTACAACCTTCACTAGCTTCGGACCATTTAGCTAATTGTTGTTGTTGTTGTTGCTGTTGGCACTGCTGCTGCTCCTGTTTGATGAAAACTCACAGCTTATTTTGCAGGGTACGATTGAAAGTGTCAGCTGTTCCCAACAAGCAGACTAAGGTGACACTTGTATACTGGTCATGCTTCAAGAAACTTGCTCTTTACTCTTTTACTTGTTTCAGTCATTTGACTGTGGCCATGCTGGAGTACCGCCTTTAGTCAAGCAAATCGACCCTAGGACTTATTCTTCGTAAGCCTAGTACTTATTCTATCGATCTCTTTTGCCAAACTGTTAAGTTACGGGGATGTAAACACACCAGCATCAGTTGTCAAGCGATGTTGGGGGGACAAACACAGACACACAAACATACACACATACATATATACGTATATGCGACGGGCTTCTTTCAATTTCCATCTACCAAATCTACTCACAAGGCTTTGGTCGGGCCGAAGCTATAGTAGAAGACACTTGCCCAAGGTGCCACGCAGTGGGACTGAACCCAGAACCATGTGGTTGGTAAGCAAGCTACTTACCACACTGCCACTCCTGCACCTATGTGAAGAATTCTTGCAATTCCAAGCAATGCTGATTTTTCTAGGAGTTCTATCTTTACATTTGTTCCTGTCTTTTTGAGCCATGTTGGTAGTTGAATGCTGATACTTCCAAACATGCTAATTACTTCTGACATCACATCTACTCTCCTCATTGAACACAACCTTCGTATTTCTCACTTCAAATCATCACATTTGTTTAGTTTTTCTTCTTCTTTCTCTTTGATCCTGTGTCACCAAGACATGCTATGTCGATTATCATGCATGTTCTTTCTTTTTCATTCACCACAATATCCAGTTTCTGATGTCTGGTCAGGTGATCACTCTGAATCATTGCATCCCACAGGATCTTCATTCTACATTGGGAATCTACATGGTTTTTGTCTATCTTAACTTTTATCCAATTAGTTCTTAATGCTTGATCTTGTGCTGCTACTAACAAACTTTCTGTCTCCCTTTTCAGCATTCATTTCTGCAACCATAACCATGTCTCACTAACTACTATTTGCTGCAACTGTATTTGGGAATCTACCATACAATGCCTTCTCCTGCCATCAGATAATTTCTGTTCTTTCTTCTGGTTTTTAACTTTGTTTGGGTTTTTGGTTTCTCTAAGTCTTGCTGTGATTCTAGCAGCTTTTAATAAACTTTCTTCAATATTTCCTACACAGGAGTCTATATCTACTCTAGATAACTCCACGCAGTCTTCTACTGATATTAACCCTCTTCTGCCTTCCTTTCTAGGTAAGTATAATCTTGATACTCCTGCTCTTAGGTGGAGTCCTCATTTTATATCGAATTCCTTCCTAGTTCTTCTGTCTAGCTTTGCTAATTCAGTTTTTGTCCAATCTACAAAAGCTGCTGAGTATCTAAGTAATGATACTGCCCAAGTATTTACAACCTTCACTAGCTTCGGACC
This sequence comes from Octopus sinensis, assembly GCF_006345805.1. Lineage (NCBI taxonomy): Eukaryota > Metazoa > Mollusca > Cephalopoda > Octopoda > Octopodidae > Octopus > Octopus sinensis. The sequence continues at coordinate 7,867,326 of NC_043018.1, read as the reverse complement.
ATTTAGCTAATTGTTGTTGTTGTTGTTGCTGTTGGCACTGCTGCTGCTACTGTTTGATGAAAACTCACAGCTTATTTTGCAGGGTACGATTGAAAGTGTCAGCTGTTCCCAACAAGCAGACTAAGGTGACACTTGTATACTGGTCATGCTTCAAGAAACTTGCTCTTTACTCTTTTACTTGTTTCAGTCATTTGACTGTGGCCATGCTGGAGTACCGCCTTTAGTCAAGCAAATCGACCCTAGGACTTATTCTTCGTAAGCCTAGTACTTATTCTATCGATCTCTTTTGCCAAACTGTTAAGTTACGGGGATGTAAACACACCAGCATCAGTTGTCAAGCGATGTTGGGGGGACAAACACAGACACACAAACATACACACATACATATATACGTATATGCGACGGGCTTCTTTCAATTTCCATCTACCAAATCTACTCACAAGGCTTTGGTCGGGCCGAAGCTATAGTAGAAGACACTTGCCCAAGGTGCCACGCAGTGGGACTGAACCCAGAACCATGTGGTTGGTAAGCAAGCTACTTACCACACTGCCACTCCTGCACCTATGTGAAGAATTCTTGCAATTCCAAGCAATGCTGATTTTTCTAGGAGTTCCAGTCTTTTTGAGCCATGCTGGTAGTTGAATGCCGATACTTCCAAACATGCTAATTACTACAGACATCACGTCTACTTTCCTCATTGAACACAACCTTCATATTTCCCCACTTCAAATCATCACATTTGTTTAGTTTTTCTTCTTCTTTCTCTTTGATCCTGTGTCACCAAGACATGCTATGTCGATTATCATGCATGTTCTTTCTTTTTCATTCACCACAATATCCAGTTTCTGATGTCTGGTCAGGTGATCACTCTGAATCATTGCATCCCACAGGATCTTCATTCTATATTGGGAATCTACATGGTTTTTGTCTATCTTAACTTTTATCCAATTAGTTCTTAATGCTTGATCTTGTGCTGCTACTAACAAAGTTTCTGTCTCCCTTTTCAGCATTCCTTTCTGCAACCATAACCATGTCTCACTTTGCAATCTACATTCTTGGCAACTCCTTCTGGGGTTTTCTCATACCATATCTTTACTCTTTGTTGGCTGTGATTTCCCCAATGGGTCATCCTTGCTACATTGTCATATCGTCTTTTGTAATCGCATTGTGCCAATTTCAGGCATTTGCTAACGATGTGCCATACCATTTCACCCCTCTCACCACACATTCTGTATTTGTTGCTGTCAGTAGTGTTGTTGATTCTGCACTTCACATAGTTAGTCCTTAACGCTTGTTCTTGAGCTGCACATATAAGTACTTCTGTCTCTATATTCAGGTCACTCCTCCTCTTCCACAGCCACTGATCTTCTGTATCTGTCTTCATATCTTTTGCAAACTGACCACGTGTTTTTTTTCTCCTTCCATGTTTCATTTTTGTGTCTTTTTCCTCTTTAAATTTTTCTTTCTTTACACAATTATCAATTTTGATGATACTGGACTTCTTCACATATTTCAGCAATGGTTCCACAGTATTTTTTACATACCACTCTAAGCTGTTTTCCTCTGCTTCGATACAGTCCTGACAACTGATCTAACCTCTCTCACCCTTTCTTCTGGACAAGTACAGCCCATTGGTGTCACTCACAGGGTGGAAGGCTCTGTGCATTGTCAATATTTTTCTCATCTTCATATCCATGTTCATCAGTTTTTTTGTTTTTTTTGCTAGTTGACAATTCCATTTTCATTCCAAAGTGATGCTATCACCCATGTATTCACTGTCTGGATTTTATTCCATCTGGTCAGTTTGGAGTGCAAAAACTAATCTTAGTCTTCAGAAATATTCCGTCCACAATTTTTCTTTCATTTCCTTCTCCATGATTTCATTGAACTGCAGTATACCAAGAGATCTGCAGCCTTCCATTTCAATTTGTTTAATCAGTTCTCTATTAGGTAATTCTATCCCTGCCAGGGACTGTACCAGAAATATTCCATTCAAAGTTGTTCTTTCATTTCCTTTCCCATTATCTCATTGAATTCTTGAATGCCAAGACATTTGTAGCCTTCCACTTCAATTTGCTTAATCAGTTCTCTAATTCTGTCCCTGCTAGGGACTGTACCTTGCCTCTTTTCAGGTACATTCCACTACACTTCATTCCACTACACTTCCGTACATGACCTGCCTTGACCTAGTTCATCTGGCTGTAAGGTTAGTTCAAGGTGGTTTAAATCCTTGCTGTAAGCAATGTTACCCCTAACCCACCCACCTATATAGACCAATAGGGTAGTCTGCTAGGGCGGCAGGGTCCTTGCTCCCCTGGTTTGGGGCTTGGAGTATTCCTTCTCCTAGGCTAATTAGTACAGCCTACCCAGAGCACTGGTTATCTGTTCTAATATCAGTACTAAAACTGTGAACTGTGTTCACCAAAGAACTCATTTTGCCATACAGCTTCAAATCATCCATGAAGAGGATGTGGTTGGTTGATTGAGGTTTTCCCTTTAGCTTATATCTCAGGTTCATTTTCCTAAGTACCAAGCTCAGCAGGATCATGCAGAGAACAAAAAGCAACGGAGATAAGCCATTGCCTTGGAAAATCCCTCTCCTGATACCCAGGGTGCCCAAACTATGTCCATAGGCTGTCAGCTCAGTTTTCCACCCCACCATACTTCTCTTCAGAAAATCAGGTTACATTCCTTGCAATTCCAAGCAAATCTAAGCATTTGAATGTGGAATCATATTCTTGAATCCTTGAATGTGGAATCATCCAAGAATCTTGGATCCTTGAATGTGGAATCATATCATAAGCTTTGCGATGATCAATCCACCACCACCACCATTATCATCATCATCATCATTATTATTCCTGCAAGGTTGACTTTGCCTTTCATCCTTTCAGGGTCAATAAAATAAATACCAGTAAAACACTGAGGTTGATGTAATCGACCCATCCCCTCCCACCAAAAATTGCTGCCCTTGTGGCTAAATCTGAAACCATTATTATTATTATTATTATTATTATTATTATTATTATTATTATCATTATTATTATTATTGAGTGAGAGAGCAGCGCATGCCATCAAAGTGACACTGGGGTAAAATATACGAAGCCCAGTATACCCATCATGACTACCCATCTGATAAGGGCAAACTAGGCACATGCATCACAACCATATGTGCATGACATGGTGATCTCATATCAAGATAAACAGCATATGACCTTGCAGGTGGGGCCCAGTTAGAATTATCTTCTGGTCGAGTAACCCATCCCACTCAAAAGGTCCTTGAATAAGGGTTGTTTAAGGACGTTGAACGAAACACCCAAATTTCCTGAGGTGAATTATTCAAACCCCAAAGAATCTCTCTCAACACATGGTTATGACGCTCCCTCACTACTTCTGCTCACGATCAGAGATGCACATATCGCCAGCCACTAAGGGACATGCTCAACTGGTTAAGGTCAAACAACTGACAAGCAAATCTGTGGTATTGAGCAGAATATTTGCTGTAGCCCATCTTTTGTACCAAGACAATTTTAATATTATTATTATTATTATTATTATTAAAAAATATATGTAAGGGTATGGGTAAAGGTATTATTAAAAAAATGTATGCATAGTTGTATGGGCCAACCTGGGGATTAATTATTTGAAATTGTTGAATTGTAGTTGTTAAGGTTTGTTTGTTGTGAATAGAGTGTTGTTATCTGTAAATTTAAACATAAACATCCATATCGGAAAATGATGGATTGATTATCGGAAAGCTTATGATTTGATTCCACATTCAAGGATTATTGAGTGCTTAGAATTGTTTGGAATTGCGAGGAATGTAACCTGTTTTTGGTGTGATGGGATAAACAATATGCAGTGGGAAATTCTAGGTTTTATAGAAATTTCAGGAAATTTTTTTCTTATTTCCATGACAACATTGGCATAATATTTTTGTCCTGAAAGTGAAAATAATTTCTGTATGTATTTCGAATTAAATATTTTTAACCGAATTCTTACCTCACTCATTGATTCTGAAATTCCTTTTTAATTCTCTCCTCTTTCTTTAATCTTCTTTCACTCTCTAGCTAAACCCCACCCCCGTTTCTATCCACCCTGCCTCTAATTCACCCTCATCTTTCTCTCTTGCTCTATTCCACCACCATCCCTGCTTCCACCTTAATTGAACCATTCCCTACCTCTCAAGTGCATCTTCTTTTACGTGATTCTTTGATATCTAAAATACCTTTAACGATCTTAAATTTTCTTCCATTTCTCTGTCTTTCTCTTCCAGTCCAGTGAAAGACACTGTTGTGGTAAATGACCGATGGGGAGCTGGAATTTCTTGTCACCATGGAGACTTTTACACATGCCATGATAGATATAATCCTGGTGAGTACAAAATACCAAATGATAGATATATAGAAAGATAGTTATATGCTACTTGGAACATGTTTTTGTCTGTTAAAATGGTGAGATGGTGCTTGAAAAAGTTTTTAACCCTTTAGCATTTAAACTGGCCATATCCAGCCAAAAATATTCTGCCTGTTTTATGTTCAAACTGGCCATATCTGGTCTCTCACACCAACCCTACAATATCATTTTAAAAATTAACAGCTACCTCATCAAAATCTCAAAGCTACAAGATAAAGCAGATTTACTCAAAACAATGTAGATGAAAAAGTATTAATTTTGGCAGAATAATGCGAACACTAAAGGGTTAAGGTTAATTCTTTAAGCAACATGGTTTCCAGGGCAGGTATATAACAGCATTTTGTGAGACATTTAAGCAGGTGAGAGACCAATCTTTTTCTGTATATGATACCAGCCTGTTGGAAATTACTACAACTGTAGTAATTGTGACCCAGCATCAGATGTTATTAACTACAACTGATGTGTGTGGGATCCTGTGTAGATTTGAGGCCGTGTATAACAGGATCACTGCACATCAGTTATCGGTTCAAAGCTGACGAAATAAACTGTGACATGCATTCAGTTTGAATCGATCTGTTTGACATGAACTTGCTTTCACCCCCCAAAATCGAAGAAATAAACTGACATGAACTCTAATTGAGTCAATCTTTATTGTTGACGATAATAAGCTGACAAAATTTGATCTTCAGTGTTGAAGAGGTAAGCTGTGACATGAGCTTGGCTTAACTTAATCTTCTCCAAAATTGAAGAGAGAAAACTGATGAAAAAGAAAATACATTATTCTGATTGTTAACCTCATGTTTTCTACTTAAAGCTTAAAACAAGATTTCAGAGTTAAAAAAAGGTTTAAATAATTTCATTATCCTCCATTTATTATTTCATGCCATATATAAATGCTGACACCACCACAACAATACCACACCCACATATACCCTACTAAAACTACCCTACCAGTGGTGAGCCAATGGAAGATGCCTCAGCCCAGTTCCTTGAACAAGTCTGCTTTAAACCCCAATGTATCATCACAAAAAAGAGAAGATACATTAATTTACATTGATCTGGAGATAATTATCAGTAAACCTTTTTCTTCTTCCAAATGTTGTTCATCCAGGTAAATTGGTAAATCACAAATGGGAGAATGCCATGACTATTGATAAGCATTCCTGGGGCTACCGGCGCCGTGCTCGCTACTCTGACTATTATTCCATTGAAGGGCTGATATCTCTACTGGTTGAGACTGTCAGGTTAGTACTAACTTTGTTTGGTATCTTTTATTGTATTTTTGTGGATTGAAAGATTTGTGGGGGGATCACTCAGAATGCCTAACACTAGTCTGTTATATACCCTGTTTCTTTTGAATTCAAATACAGTTTATTTTACATCAGTTTCAAGGGTGAAAGGAATTAAAGTACCAGTTAAGCACTGGGGTTGATTTAATCAGCTATTCCCACCACCGTTATTAAAAGCCTTGTGTTTCATCATCATCATCATCATCATCGTTTAGCGTCCGCTTTCCATGCTAGCATGGGTTGGACGGTTCAACTGGGGTCTGGGAAGCCAGAAGGCTGCACCAGGCTCCAGTCTGATCTGGCAATGTTTCTATGGCTGGATGCCCTTCCCAACGCCAACCACTCTGTGAGTGTAGTGGGTGCTTTTTACGTGCCACTGGCACAGGTGCCAGATGAGGCTGGCAAACGGCCATGATCGGACGGTGCTTTTTACGTGCCACCGGCACGGGGGCCAGGCGAGGCTGGCAACGGCCACTTAAAAAAACAAGATTTTAGTTTGTTGTTCTACGTTCTTGCTTGAAGCGATCAAGGATTGGTGGATGCAGTAACAAGCTGCAACAGTGCACACTTCCGTACATGACCTGCCTTGACCTAGTTCATCTGGCTGTAAGGTTAGTTCAAGGTGGTTTAAATCATTGCTGTAAGCAATGTTACCCCTAACCCACCCACCTGTATAGACCAATAAGGTAGTCTGCCAAAGCGGCAGGGTCCTTGCTCCCCTGGTTTGGGGCTTGGAGTATTCCTTCTCCTAGGCTAATGAGTGCAGCCTACCCAGAGCACTGGTTATTTGGAAGTGCCAGATACTCGTCTTTTCTCACACTTTTGTTCATTTCGTGAAGGAGCCAGGCTTGACTGTCAGGAGACAGGTTGTCGCCACTGTGACTAAGGAGTCCTATCTACCCTAATTTTTAAATCAGAGTATTCCTTCTCCTTGACAGACTGCCAACCAAGGCTCACAAGTTCTGTCTACCTGTTTTCGGAATGGCCATTGACTCTTTTAAGTTCCTCTGCGCTTTGCCAGGTTTTGTTTTTAATCCTACATATTATTATTATTCTATGTTTGACTTTTGCTTTATATTTGTACAAGTTGGCTCCAAGTCTCACCTAGAGACCTCAAGAGACAACAGGTTGGAAGTTTGTGATGTTGTTATGCCTAGGGTGCCATATATTTGGTTTTGTATTTAGTGTTGTACTAGTGAATGTCTAAAAAAAAAAAAACGAAAATTATGTTTGTTTTAAACCTTGAGATTACATAGAAAGTATTTTGCGTAGGATATGAGCAGTTCCCATGAGCACTATCTTTTGAATTTCTGCCATTTTGGGGTTTCCTGGTATCTGAGTTAGGTAGCGATCAACCCCTTATTATTATTATTATTATTATTACTGGTACTTTACTTACTAATGCTGTTATTGCTGATTGATTGTATCAATTAATTGATTCTTAGTTGCGGAGGAAACCTTCTAATGAACGTTGGACCCACCCATGATGGACGGATTGATCCGCTGTTTGAAGAGAGATTGCTCCAAGTTGGTCAGTGGCTCAAAGTCAATGGAGAGGCCATCTATGCCAGCAGACCTTGGACCTACCAGAACGACACATATACAAAGAAAGTTTGGTAAGAATATTTGCTTCCATTATCTTCGTTTGTCTGAAATATTTCAGATGTTGTTGCTGACATCGTGTACCTTGAAAAACATTTACCAATGTGCCCTTCATTTTTTATAAGAAAGTAGATACATTTGGCTACTATTTCTAGAACATCAATCACCAATGTAGTGACTCCCTTGTTTGGATCACTTCACAAATAGTTTACTTGGCGTCTATGTATGTATATGTGTATGAGTGTGCATATAGGTATCTGCATATCTCTGCATGTGTGTGTATGCATGTATACAGGGTGTGTCTATCTGTCTGTCTACATCACCACCCACATTCGACGCTTGCAAAGTTTGTTATAAAATGTTGTCACATTTAAAAAAAACTGTAATTTAGCATTAAAAATTGGTGGTAATTCTTGTCAAGGGTCATTTGGCTTAATGGTAGAAGCTCTCAGCTAGTATCTGAGGGATACAGGTTCGACTCCCATAACTGCCTGCTAGCAACTTTTTTTCTCTTTTTTATAAGGGGTAAATACTCAATCTTCCTCTGCTGTTCTTACAGCTTTACTGCATTCAAAATTTACTTTCTTCTCTGTAAACTATATACATATGCATATATGTATGAATAGATCATTGCTCCATGCCATTATCTGGTTTTCTTGTTTTACCATTTCTCTCCCCTCCAGGTACACCAGTAAAATGGAGAACAACACAAAAGTCGTGTATGCTGCGATGTTGTTTTGGCCAAATACTAATATTGTCATCCTTGGAGCTGTAAAACCAACGTCAAGAACAGTTGTCCACATGCTTGGTTATCCAAAGCCAATTGGATACAGTTACTATGCTACGACTGGGTTTCAAATTGACCTACCCAACATCCCTATATCGAGCTTACCATGTGACTGGGCATGGGTGTTTAAAATTACAAACCTTGAGGAATAAATTTACTCTCTCTTTCTCTCTCTCTCTCTCTTAGAAAAAACATAAGCATATTTCTATTTTTGGTCAAATTCTAATTTTAAAGGAAGAAAAATTTAATTACTGAAACTTAACTTTTGGATGAATTTTATTATGTTAAATGGAAAAATAAATTTGTATTTTCTAATTTTGGAATCTTAGTGTTTTTATTCACATTATTTTTCTCTTTTATTTCTTCTGCTGGTATTCTTGTTTAGCCCTAGTTCAGTCCTGATCAAAAATATTCCACCCATGACCAAGCCATCATTTTTTTTTATATTCAACAAAACTTGGACCAAAATGTATGTATCTTTTAAGATGTAGAGTGTAACTTGGAAACTTGGTTGTTATTTCTAGCAAGTCAAGTAACCACATAGATGGACCTTTATTGGCTCAAGATGTTGTTTGTGGTGGTGGTGTTTAACCCTAGGCCAGTACTTCTCCAGCATACCTATGATCACAGGTTTGTAGCTGTAATCATTCTCCTATATTTTTCTTTTGTGATATAAGTGTAGCAAGGAATACAAAATCCAGTGTCCTTCTTTATTGTGATTTGAGGACAATTCGGTTGCTATTTCTAACAGGCCAGGCAACCATGTACAGGCAATGGGAGCTTCTATGTATTCAATCCCCCTGCAAGAAATACCAACCAAACCTCCCTCAAATGACATTTCCATCTTCATCTTAACCATTTTACTGCAGAGATCTGAGCCACTCAAAATTTGATTACCTTTAACTGCAGAAAGCAGTTTTACATACCAATCTTTTGTTGAGGAATGTCATGAACAGAATTATTTTATGCATGGAACCTGGCAGAAGGAACATTGTCAAACACTCTTATTGCAGAGGCCCTGAAGAGCTTTGGTTTTCATTGAACCATAGCTCAAATTGAGAGGAAAAAGAATGAACTCATTCGCTCATGTACATTAATGCAACCGGAGAGCCCCTTCGGTCACGAATGACGATGGGATTGCACCTAGAAAGTTACCCTCCGAGGCACAAGTCCAGGCAAGGTTGTTTGTGGAAGGCCAGCAGTTGCCCATGCATACCAGCTTCCCCTCTCCTTGACACCGATGTCGTCCAAGGAAAGGCAAAGGCCGATACAGCTTGGTACCTGTGACGTCGCAACTCATTTCTACAGCTGAGTGAACTGGAGCAACGTGAAATAAAGTGTCTTGCTCACGAACACAACACGCAGCATGGTCTGGGATTCAAACTCACAACCTCGTGGTCGTAAGCTCGATGCTCTAACCACTGAGCCATGCGCTTTCACAACCACACTTGGACTTATTAGAGAAAATATTTAAAGTATAGGTGAAGGTACAAAAGGGTGAAAAAGAAAAGGAAGTTAGTGACTCCATAGAATCTGAGAAGGGTCAGGATAAGGCTGAAAGTAAGGAACAAAACAAAGGAGACAGCAACACCCTGGACAACTGTGAGTCTAAGAAGGATGCCAAAGTTCTCCAGGAGAAACCAAAGGTGAAGACATGCATTGAGGAGAAAAACAGCAGCAAAGTAAATCAGGAGAAAGAAATAAAAACAAAAACTCCAGTGGACAGTGGGCTGAGGATGGATGTTGGCCCAAGGTGGGTTCACAAGGAAAACGAAATAGAACCTGCAAAGGTGATGGCTCTGGTAAAAAGGAAACCAAACCAGTCTGCAAGTTTGAAGTGCTTGAAATAAGCAGTGATGATCTTGTCTTTGTGAAAGATATTGTCCAGCTCCTGGATCCCAAGGTACATGTACCCATTATCATTCGGGTTTTCTATTCCCTCTCTCTGTTTGGCAATTCTATGCCCCTACAATTTACTCTTTTCCCCCACTTCAAAGTAAGCACTGCACACTTTGAGATACCGAATTCCATCCCCATGTCCTTGCTGCACGTATGCACAGTCTCAACCAGCCTCTCCATTTCAGGCTCTGTTTTTGCAAACAGTTTTAAATCATCCATGAAGAGAAGGTGGTTGAAACAAGTTCCATTCTTTCTCAGCTCAGAGTCTGTAAAGGGTACCTGTTGGCATGGTGACATTGGGACAGGCTGCAGATTTGCTCATCCCAAATTCCATATGAGCAGTGCTCATTCCACTCCCTTGAAGACCAGGAAGAACAGCCTCCAACAACACAAGATACAATGCCACCACCATGGAAGTGTGTGGATGGTGCAAGCACTGCTCCTAGGAGGAACAAACTGTCGATGCAGTGCAGACAGTGGCTGTTGAACAACAGGCTTTTTTGGAGGTTGCACAAAAGATTGTACAGCAACTAACCTGGCTTCACCAGACATCCAGTATGAGGAACACTTTCCAGCACCCACAACCACCTCAAACAACAAAGGATCTAGGGTGGCCTCCTCTAACACCTCTGTGCATGTCAGACCAGTGGCCACCACCAACACCCTACATGTCAGACCAGTATTCTTGTTAAACATCAGGGGCCTGGTCGTATTTCGTCTGCTGTTATGTTCTGTGTTCAAATTCCACCGCGGTCGACTTTGCCTTTCATCCTTTCGGGGTCGATAAATTAAGTACCAGTTACGCACTGCGGTCGATGTGACCAACTTAATCCATTTGTCTGTCCTTGTATGTCCCCTCTATGTTTAGCCCCTTGTGGGTAATAAAGAAACAGATATATGTATGGAAGATACTGGAGGGTCTGGCACCAAACTTTGGAATTGAGAGTTATACCAGACCTCGAAATGGACGTCACTGCACTGTTCCAAAAGCCCCAGCTGTCTCATCTAAGGTGAAGGCCATGTACTGCAATAGCTATTTAACTCCTTGCTAAAACATCTGAAGGATCTCCATGGAGTGGGAGGAGATGTTTTCAAGAAACAACTTGACTTCTTGCTATCCAAGATCCCAGACGAACCAATATCAAGGCAGGTAACTCAAAAGAGGGCAGCGGTATTGAACTCCTTCCTTGACCAAGAGCCAAACCAATGGAATTGGCCAATTAAAAGGTGATTACACTGGTGGAGCCCCAGCATGGCTGCAGCCTCAATACTGAAACATATAAAAGAATAAGATATGTCAAGTTTATTGACACAATATGACTTACTGAAAATTCCAATTCTATATTTTGGTAAGATATTTAACATAAATACTGGAATAACCACAGAATTTAATTTCACAGTTAAAGAGTTAAATAGTTAAGTTAAGTTAATTTTTTGGCTCAAAAAGCAAAAAGCAAGGCCATGTAGGGGGACATGGAGTTATGTACAGGGAGGGTGTTCATGCAAAGAGTTCAGGCCATTTCTGGTCAAGAGAGACTTTGAACCGAGCGGTCGTCGGCATCTTCACTATCTTGTCCGGCAGCTTATTCAACAGATCCGCAACCCGGACGGAGAAAGCCCCTCTCCTTCGATTGAGATGAAATCGTCGCAGATAGAGCTTTTCGGAGTGACCCCGCAGCCGACACTCTGGAGCAGGAGTGAAGAACAGCTCTTTCGAGGGGTTACACTTTCCGCTTATGTTGTTTTTCTAGAGAATAAAGGTCGAGTGTCTTCAGCCTTTCCGCATTGTTGTTTTTCTAGAGTGTCTTCAGCCTTTCTTCATAAGACAAATGCTTGAGACCAAGAACCACGCGGGTAGCCAGCTTCTGGACTCTTTCGAGATGATGTATGTCTTTGAGGAGATAAGGAGAATAGGCTTGAATCTCGTACTCGACCGTCACTTGTATATCATACTTAATGCAAATACATCACAAAAAGCCAAATTAACTGCTGTATTCATCCCATACATCTAACATTCTGACCGCCACCACTGCTGGACAATTTTTATCTCTTACTCATATATTTCTGTTATCTAACATCAGAGCTGCTATCTCCAGACAAATACATTGGACAATAAAGTCAGTCACTGAAATACAAAAAAGACAGGATGGTCATGGCCGGAATGCTTTCCATATGAGATCTATTTGATCAAGGCTAAACAATAATGATTCATTGTGCCATATTTTTGTATCAAGTAATTAAAATATCACTCACTTTTAATTAATTAATTTTAATTAATTAATTAATCCATTTGATGATTAATGTTTTATCACCTGATGACTTTTCTGTAGGTTGTATGAAAGGGGAGATAAGAGAACAACAGTGACACTAGTGTGTCCCGCCTGGTTTTGCTTCCTCATAACTTTCAGAAAGTAAATATATTTTTATTGAAATTTTCTACATGTATCAATTCTTGGACGCTCGCACATACTCATAAAAAACATTATAACAGCTGTCGTTGACTGTTCACGTGCTTCATGTTATTAAATGGAAAAAACAGTATGAATCACCATAAGACATTTTGGTGTAAAAATATATTGATTATTCTGTGTTCACCTTTTGTGGTGGAAGCATGGAGTATGACACAAAAACATGCGTGTTTACATACAAAGAAACTTTTGATTTATGCTTTTGCACTGACAGAAGTAACAGGAGGAATTACAACCGTGTTTCGTGGTCTGCTGCCACAACAGCTCCTTTATAGGATCCAGTTAGCTCAAGACATCATCAGGAGGAACCACGTCCGGTTTCGGCCCCTACTCCTCTACCGTTTTGATGTGGCGGGGCACCCCCTTTCGGAGGTGTCTTCAGCTCTGGTGTTGGGTGCATGTCTTCTTTCTTCTGTTCCCTGGCCTCTTCGATATATCGTCAAGTGTCAGCTGGTGATATTTGTATTACAGTATGTATGCATGTGTGTAATGAGAAGTTATTTTGAGAATGTGTGTGTGATAAAATCTTTTCATTTACGAACCATATATCTTGTGCCGAGGTGAATAGACATGTGAGTTGCATGAGGGAGCTTGTGTGTGGAGCTACAGAGAAGACGTGTCTTTGACTGAAAGCTGGTAGGAACTGAGACCGTTTCTACAGTGTAGCTTGGAATGAGGCTAGCTGTATCAAAGCGAAGCCTGATGCCTCATAAATATATTTGTCTGCAGTATGAGTGAGACTAAGAAAGAGAGTGAGTGAGACAAAGAGAGAGAGAGAGAGAATTTCTTTATTCGCCATAAGGTTGAGAAAAAGAGGGAACGATACAAGGACAGAAAAACAAACATTGGGGTCAGGGAATCGAAACCGCGATCCTACAACCACGAGTCCGCTGCCCTAACCACTGGGCCATTGCGCCTCAAAAACATTTTCCTCCTTTTTTACCACTTCCGTCTTTTAGTATGTGACCTCGTGAATACTACCTGCAATTTTTTTTCCTCTGTCCTCCCGTCTCGGGATCTTTCTTTCTCCTATGTTCCCGACAAAGAGCTCCGCTCGAAACGTCAAACCCTCCTTCTTCCCTTCTTTCCTGAGCGTCCAATAATACTTTATTTGTTCCACATCCTTGCGTTGTTGTCTTTTTGTTTTCTTGTTTGGATTAACTTTATATATATATATATATATACATACATATATATGTGTGTGTGTATATGTGTATATATATATATTTTTATATATACTAGCATTAAAGACCCGTTGTTGCTGGGTCATAGTGCTAGTGCATGTATGTATGTGTATATATATGTGTACATATTACATGTACATCTATATATATACATCTACACATAAAATACAAAATACAAAGTTATATCTCGATATCGCTAGTGATAACAATACTCAAAATATATAACAGACTGGAATTGTTAGCCCGTCTCTTGTAATTTCGATCAATTGTATCTTGTCCTCCCTCTTGTATAGAAGTGTGGCTACAATCCAGCCTACCTCTACTTCTGGGGGAGGGGGGGCATTTAAAATTTTTTTCCAGGACATCCTACGTCCCAGATATAAAGGTAAAAATAAAATATTTCCACTTTGCAAGTTCGAGTCGTGTACTCCCTTGCATGCTCAGTTGACTCGAACCTTGCTTCTATTGTGGCGAATTTACCGCTTCTGATTAGATACCTTTCATAGTCGCACCAAGACACTTTTCGGAGGTGCTTTCCTCCATATGTTCAAAAATTCTTTTTTCTCTATATTGTATACTTTATAGACAATAGTCTTTTCTTTAATTTAATTTTTTTATTATCCATCTGGACTATTCCATTTCTGCATGCTAATTTTATTTTTAATTTATTCCCATTCATGTGAAATCACTTATTCAAGTTCAAGTCATTGATGCAATTTTATACCAATTGCTATTTTTACTTTTGTTATGTTACGGTTATATTATACTTTAGTTTGATTTTAATTATTACTTACTACATATAATTCAATTGTTATTATTATTTTTATTGTTAAAGTGAAAGTATCTGACATAAAATAGAGAAATGTTTTTGTTTCACTTTTAACACGTAATACTGAAATAGTGGAGAAGATATGATATTGCTATCAGCTCGCTCTAGGCAAGAAGTTGAACATTTTTTTTGCCCATGAAACTACATGGACCCTAAGTAAGGCATATGTAAAATTTGAATGAAATTGGTTGTGAAGTTCTCAAGTTTTAGGGAATTGTAGTGGAGAAGATATGATATTGCTGTGGGCTCGCCCTAGGCAAAAAGTTAAATTGCTAAGATATGATATTGCTATTGGCTCGCTCTAGACAAGAAGTTGAACATTTTTGCCGATGACATTCCCCGGACACTAAGTAAGGCATGTGTAAAATTTGAATGAAATTGGTTGTGTAGTTCTCAAGTTTTAGGGAAACACAGAGACAGACACACACACATTCTCAGTTTTGTATATATAAAGATATATATATATATGCATACACACACACACAAACTATGTCCAAAATTTTTACACTCTGAAATTCTTTGATCTGTTAAACCACTGCCAGACAGTATTTTTGACAATGTTGAATATATTGTTGACATTAATATAGAAATAGTACTTTGTTTCAATCTGCATCCTTCCCCCCACCCCCGGAAGGAATAAAAATGGAAAGCCAACTTGAATGTTATTTGAACTCAGATACCCTTTTATCAGATCTATCAGACAATCACCTGGACAATTGTTTGTGATAATGGCGATTGTTATTTATATCAGTGCTGGAGAGAGTGTTGGAAGGTGGTGGTGGTGGTGGGAGCGCTGCTGATGACGATGATGATGATGATAGTGGTCGTGGTAGACTTGGTAGTAGTAATGGTGATGGTGATGATTATGATGGTGGTGAGGAGGTAATAACAGTGAATGAAGAGTTTAGAGATGACAGTTAGGATAATGGTGATGATGATGCTGCTGCTGATGAAAAACAAGGATGGTAGCAGTGATAGTGATAATGGATGTTGAAGGTGGTGGTGGTGGTGGTTTGGGAGTAGGGGTGGTGTCGATGGTGGTAATGGTATTGGTGTTGGTGGGTGACATGCACTTTAACCCTCTTAAACCATATCTGATAAATTGAGCTTGCTGCCAATGGAAGACAAGCTTTAACATGGCCATGGCCACCCCTCACCACAGATAAATTGTGTCAAGTTGGACCAAAATAAACAAAAATCTAACATCATGTGGCTTCTATTTTTACATTTTGGGGCAAAGACCAAAACATCAACAACAACAACAATTAAAACAACAAATGAAATGAAACAATTTTGTTTATCATTAGAGAAACAGGTATTTGTGTCAAAGTGTATAGAGGAAGGGGTAATATTTTGACATGGTACACACATGCATGTGAGCACATATACACACGTGCACACACACTCACACATGCGCACACACACATATATATATATAGAGATAGTTGGGAAGAGACAGACTTTAGACAGAGAAAGCAAGCAACCATTTAGCTAAACAAACTAAACAATTCCACTTTTGTGCTTCCAAAAGAAATACAAATCAAATCAAACCAAACCAAAGAATCATGAGAATCTCCAAGACAATTCTTGCTCTCCTTTTACTTGCTGTTTTGGTTTCTTTCCAGAAGGGCTCACATGGATCTAGACAATTGCGTTACTCCCCCAATTGGACTTCTTTGGACACTCGACCAATACCAAAATGGTATGATGACGCCAAGATTGGTATCTTCCTTCACTGGGGGGTGTTTTCTGTGCCAAGTTATGGTTCAGAATGGTTTTGGTGGAACTGGCAAGGTAAAAAAATTCCTGCTTATATTGATTTCATGAACAAAAACTACCGACCTGACTTCACCTATGCTGACTTTGCACCAAGGTTTACTGCTGAATTCTTCAACCCTGATGTCTGGGCAAATACATTTGGAGCTTCTGGGGCACAGTGAGTTTTTTTTTTTTTCCTTTAAGGATTTATAAAAAAAAACTTTATAATAATAATGAAATTATTTTATGCAGTGCTCAGGTGCACCACAACTTGTCAAAAAGTGCGTATAAAGCATATGCAGTAATGTACAAATGTCTGGGAAGCGAACAATGTATGAGTCAGATACATGCTTGTGTGTGTATGGAGGGGAGAAAATCAGGTGTAGTGTTGGCGAATCTCAGAAAGCATGGAAGTTTTGAAGGATGCAGTGCTCCGACAACTAACAACTGATGCCGGCAGTTTGTTCCATACTTCAGCAACTCTCAGCGTGAAAAAATGTTTCTGAAAGTAATGGGAGCTGTGCTGTTTTCTGACTTTGTAAACATGTCCACGGGTGTTAGACGGGTGGAGTTTGAAAAGGTGCTCAGAGTTATTGTTTGTAAGATGGTTGATAATTTTATGGGTGTCTGCCAAGTCAGCTGCCAGACATCGGAGTTTCAATGTTATTGTTGTTTTTCGTTTTGGGGATTTGGTTTGCAAGATTCTTTATATGAGTTTGTGTGTTGAAGCATATTCTGTTGTGTCTGGGGAGGGTCATTTTCTTTTAGTGCCTTATAATTTAACACACTCACCGGTAAAATTTCCACTTATTTCTTATTTTTATTTTCCCAAAACTTTCGTTGCGTCTTGCAACCTTTTCAATAGTCTTGACTCTGTCCCTTATTTACACTGCGTTCCCTTTTGTTTGTTTGTGCGCATGTGTGTGGGTCAGTGTGTGTGTGCCTATACATGCATGTATGTATATATGTATGTATGTGTGTGCATCTGTAAGTACGCATCCTGCATCTTTATGTGCTTGCCCGTCCGTGTTTGTGTATTTTCTATGTATGTGTGTGTGTGAGCGTGTGTTTGTATATGTATGCACCTCTGTCTCCTTGTGTGTGCATGTCTGTGTGTGTGTGTGTGTGTTATGCATCTATGTACCTTGTTTGTATGTATGGATGTGCATCTTTATATGTGTGGATCCGTGTCTCCATATGTGTCTGTTCTTGTAACCTATGTACCTATGTTATTATTATTACTCTTTTACTTGTTTCAGTCATTTGACTGTGGCCGTGCTGGAGCACCGCCTTTAGTCGAGCAAATTGACCACAGGACTTATTCTTTGTAAGCCTAATACTTATTCTATCGATCTCTTTTGCTGAACCGCTAAGTTATGGAGACATAGACACACCAGCATCGGTTGTCAAGCGATGTTGGGGGGACAAACACATACCAAATCCACTCACAAGGCTTTGGTTGGCCCAAGACTATAGTAGAAGACACTTGCCTAAAGTGCCACGTAGTGGGACTGAACTCAGAACCATGTGGTTGGTAAGCAAGCTACTTTATTTCATGAAAATTCGCCATTAAGGCGTTACATAGAGGGGACATACAAACATATAGGGTGAAGTAGCTTAAAACGTTTTAGTATTTACAATATAAAGTTTACAAATTTAATATTACACAGTAGGGCAAGGAACCCAGCCATCTGGGTAGAACCTTTACTTCTTGATCCGGCCACACTTACCTGGTGCCAAATATACCCAGCTTGCAAGCTACAGGCTTCCATCTTTTCACAAACATATCTCGTGACAGACACCTCTTCTCCGGCCTGATCTTACTACTGAGGTGGTAACTAAAAAATTAACCAACCCCTGGCCGGATACAAAGGTACCTGTCACTATACCTTTCGTACGCGTCTGCCATACTGTTTCTTTCAGTATGGCTACTACGCAAGAAAAACAAGCCTTCCTTGCTGAGGAAAGGATGTGGCACAATCTCAATGATAGTCTCTGCTGATAGCTGTACTCTTCCACTCACTGACAACAGTTGTTCGGCAAAAGCAATCAGTCCCGATAACTCCAGGCACTCCATGAATGTGTGCAAGATGGTTTCCCTATCCTGCTCACATCGCAGACATGGCGAGACAGCACTTCCGTGCCTTGACAGCTTGGCACGCACACAGCCACTCCTACACCTATCACATTTCTCAGAAAGATTGTATGTTGATATCTCTTGTTCAGGAGTGAGCCATAACTATGACCATGGGTTTGTCAGCTTTTTCATTCCAGTTACATTGAGATTACGTAGGATATGGGCAGTTCCCATGAGCACTATCTTTTGAATTTCTGCCATTCTGGGGTTTCCTTATATCTGAGCTAGGTAGCAATCAGCCTCTTTTGTTATCATTCCTAGGGCACCTATGACAACAGGTATTGTTTTAGTCTTCACGTTCCACATTTTGCTAATTTCTATTTCAAGATCTTTATACTTGCTCAGTTTTTGGTAGGTCTTAACAGATATGATATTCATATAATTAAATATTTTAGGAATTGTACTTCAAGCTGTTAAAATATTTTGTGTATATTTCTAAAAGCATAATCAAATTATTGCTCATAAGCTTTAACAATGAAATCTTATATGGGTCCCCAAAGGTCATGGGTTGGAGGAACAGAAAAAACGAGTGGGTAGATTGCACATAAGTATACTGGAGGGAAAAGGGTATGATAGATGATTTAGAGGGTCTTTTTGGTTTGAACGGCAGTTTTTTCTAGTAGTGTCATATGAAATTGTCACCCATAATTATGACCCTAGTATCGATCTATTGCATTTCAATCTGTTTTAGGGTTAGGGTTGGGGGGAAGGGTATTTTTTTTCTTCACAAATGTAAATAAACCCAATCTGTTTCTTAAACGAGGGACATATTCATACGGCACAGAATGTTTTTTTTTTTACCTCAATGGACGTCATTGATTGGTTGAAATTGCAGAAAAAAAACAACAAATATCTTACAAACTATAGAATTTTCTTCAGAAAGCCAAGAGAAAAAGATGTTTTATAAACACATTCTACCAGTATACGAAGTTTAAAAGTGCTTAGTTACGTGGAAATTATTTTAAAAAACTGCCGTTCAAACCGAAAAGATCCGATTTAGATATAGGAATTGAATAAGATACAGTTAATATCAGGACGGAGAGAGAACGTGAAGAAAGGAAATAATTGTAGGAAGAGGTGAAGTTTTACAAATTGTCAGCAGATTATTTTCAAAAAATGCTGATGACGGAAATTGCATTAAACTAATTTTTTTTTTAGAAATAAATAATGAAGAAGTTTCAAACATTTAAATTAATGTAATTTTAACCAATCAAAAAGCCCCGTTGCCGGTGTTGTCATAGAGATAAGCTTATGCAACGAACCGGTAAACTTTCGATCGGAAAGTTATATAAATTAAGGAAGTGTAAGAAAGGAAACAGAAAAAATTAAAGCCAAATCTTTAAAATATCTAATAAATGTCGAAGATTCGTAAGAAAAATCAAAAGTTATGAAACGGTGGAATATGAAAGGGCACTGGCTCGATTTAAATGATGTAGTTGATTAGTAGTTATTTTAATTTAGCTCAGTGGTAGCTTGCAATAATTTCTGTAAATTGCACGACCTGAAAATGTTGTTATAAGGTACATAAAGTGTTATTGACACTGAGCATGACTTTGCTTCACACACCTGTAATGACACCGAACGTGACTTTACCTTTCACATCTCTCGTGGTGGTGGTGGCATCATAACATAAAGTATCAGTCAAGTACTGGAGTCGATTTAGTGGAAAATTCGTCTTCCTCCAAAATTCTAGGCCGTGTGGGCGTGTGTTACAAAGAAAAGGGATCTTTTCCTTTTGAACGGCACACAATTTCTAGTTAACTAAAACACTTTTAAACTTCGTATACTGGTAGAATGTGTCAAAATAAAACATTTTTTTCTCTCTTGGCTTTCTTGATAAAATTGTAATTCGTTCGTTTAACGTAGTTTAATTTTTCGAATTTTAACCAATGAATCGAAGTTTAAAACTTTTTAGTTACCTAGAAATTATGTTACAAAGTGCCGTTCAAAAGGAAAAGATCCAAGAAAAAATATATTAATAGCAGAGTTCGTTGCTGCAGTAGCGGATCTTTTTTACAGAATTTTCTTAATAAAGCCAAGAGAAAAAGATGTTTTATAAACAGATTCTACCAGTATACGAAGTTTGATATTTTTTATTTACATAGAAATTATTTTAAAAAACTGCCGGTCAAACCGAAAAGATCCGCAGTAGGGACAATAATAGCAAGATATAGTTAAGTATATAAATACATAGTAGCGGCAGCAGCAGCAGCAGTGGTGGTCAGTTGCAGCAGGGGCAGCAGTAGTCATGTGTTTGCTTCTGCTTTTCCCGTCTATTTTTGTGATCACTCACAAATCATTTTAACTAAAGATTAATTGTTGATCAGTTACTGTTTATTAATTACTGTTATAGCTAATACTATACCGGCAATATAAACCTCGATTTTGAATGCAAGCCATAACAAAGAAGATGGTTTCGGAGTTAAATGTGTCTGTTTGGTGGCCGTCATCGACATTATTCCTGGTTCTTTTACTATCTTCAACAAGTTTACCCTGGGGCGTTGCAGCATTTCGGACAGGCATCTCTAGCGGTCCATACAAACCCGATTGGAAATCTCTTGACACACGTCCCATACCAAAATGGTACGACGAGGCCAAAATCGGCATCTTCCTACATTGGGGTGTGTTTTCTGTGCCCAGCTTTCGCTCTGAGTGGTTCTGGTGGGATCTTGATGGGGTTCGGGACCCAGTTTGTATGGAATTTATGAAGGACAATTACAGGCCAGACTTCACCTACCAGGATTTTGCTCCGATGTTCACCACAGAGTTCTTCAACCCAAACCAGTGGGCAGAAATATTTACCAAATCCGGTGCCAGGTTGTTGTTTATTTTTGTTTATTTATCGCTTCTGTTGTTGTGAGTTGTTATTGTTTAGCCACAGGTCAGCCCTAATCGACTAGACCTACAATCAAAAATGTTTCAGCCTTGACCATCCTATTTTTGGTACTACTTAAGAAGAGTGGTCCCAGTGCGCGCACTCGCGTAGTCGCGCATCCGCGCTAGCTAGTCGTGACTAGTCGATCCTACAACGACTACCTAGCAAAGTAAATAAAACACAAAATAATAATTTTTTTACACAAAGTAAATAATTTTTTTAAAACAAAGTAAATAAAATACAAAAATACAAAGTAAGGATCGACTAGTCGCGACTAGCTAGCGCGGATGCGCGACTAAGCGAGTGCGCGCACCGGGACCACTCTTCTTATGTAGTACCCTTTATTTTCCCCTCCAGCTTTTAAACATAGTACCGTAGTATCTGGAGATCTGTACAATCTAATGTACCCTTCGTTTTTATTAAGACTAAGGCGTGAATTGAGGTTTGTTTGGCTTTTATTTCTAGCAGTTATGTGGACAGCGGTAGAAGCTAGTATTATTGTTGTAGTTAGCATTATTGTTTCCTTAATTATAAGCCAGAAGAATTCTAGGAGAGGGGGGGGGGAACATTGTTTATTTTTCAGTTATATGTTTTATAGTTTTCATTTCGCGCATGCGCATTGTTTTTGATTTTGTCGGCTACACAGTATAGTTGGATCTGTTGGGCACCGTCTGTGAGAAAAACAGCGCCACGACGCAATTCACTCAGCCAGTAATTTGGAAACAACATGCTGTACTGCTTGGCATCCATGCTGGAAGCCCCATTTCAAGGTATTTGGGTGTCAATCTGAGGACAATGCAGAGGATTCAGAAAGAATTGGATGAGTCTAATGGTGATTACGAAGATACGGCAGCTCTGTAAACTCACTCTGATCATTGAATAGATCTGAAAAGAACTCCTGAAATTGATGGTGAGATCCAGGCCACGATTGACAATGATCCCCCCAAGTCAATCAGGTCTGTCGCCAGGGACATGGGAGTGTCTGCGTTTCTTATCAGGCAGTTAGTGCATGATGACATTGGGTATTCCTCATACAAGATAGGAAAGGGCCAATTTCTATCCCAAGCCATCAAGGACAAGAGGAAAGACCATGCTACGAAGCTTTTGAACAAACTCCGGTATCCCCTATAACTGAACATGCTTTGGTTTTTCTGAGACAAGAAGAATTTCTATCAGGATCAGATGGTGAACACAGAGAACAACCATCAGCTTGCCATATCTCCAAAACATGTACCAAGAGTGAAAAAAATGAAGCATCCATTCAACATCATGGTGTTTGGAGTGATCACTAGTGATGGTGATGTTATGCCTCCATTCATCTTCCCACACAGCCTTAGACTCAACATGGAGGCCTACATCAAGTACCTGGAGGAGGTAGTACTGACCTGGGTCAAGAGGGTGGTTGCTGGAAGACCCTGTGTCTGGCAACAGGACTATGTACCATCCCACACAAGAAGGAGAACCTAGTCATGGCTGTCACACAATTTCTGCGACCACATCACCCCTAACATCTTTTGTGCAACCTTATGCTGGCACCTTAGATTCACCCAGAGTAGGCCCACCTTTAGAAACCAAATGACACTTTTGCTTCTGGTGTTTGCATCAAGGATAATTGCTGTAAACAGCGATATCAAAGGAAGGTTAATCAGGATGATAGTTTTTGTGTGTGGCAGATGCACAGGGGTAATAAACACCGAAGATGTTCAGAAAGCAAATTCCATCACACGCCAGGGGAAGAAACTAGAAGTAGTTGATAGCTTCCGCTACCTAGGTGACCAAGTCTGTAGTGGATGTGGATGCTCTGAGAGTGTTGCCACTAGAATAAGAATAGCCTGGGCAAAGTTCAGAAAACTTTACCTCTGCTGGTAACAAAGGGCCTCTTGCTCAGAGCGAAAGGTAGACTGTATGATGCCTGTGTGTGAACAGCCATGTTACATGGCATTGAAACCTGGGCCATGATTGTTGAGGACCTGCTCAAGTTTGAAAGAAATGAAGGTAGTATGATCTGCTGGATGTGTAATGTTAGTGTGCTCACACGACAGAGTGCAAGCACCCTGAGAGAAGTGTTGAACATAAGAAGCATCAGATATGGTGTGCATGAAAGATGATTGTGTTGGTATGGTCATGTGTTGCGTATGGACGAGGAGAGCTGTGTGAAGAACTGTCACACCCTAACAGTGGATGGAAGAGGGAGACCCAGGAAGACAAGGGATGAGGTGGTGAAGCACGGCCTTCGAACATTGGGCCTCACAGAGGCAATAACAAGAGACCGAGACCTCTGGAGATATGCTGTGGTTGAGAAGACCCAGCAAGGAAAGCGAGATCACTGTCTACATCAGTGTCGCATAACCAGTCCATTTAAAAGTACCCTTGAATCATCGGATGATATACTGTGCTTGAGAAGACCTATTGAGTCAAATAAAATCAAAATCAAAATGAAAATTGTAGTTGTAGTCGATGCCGGTGCCACCTGACCGGCACCTGTGCTGGTAGCATATAATAAGCATCATTCAAGTGTGGGTTGATGCCAGTGCAAGTGGCATGTAAAAAGCACCATCCAAACATGATTGAGTGCAGTCCCCAACCAACTGGCTCCTGTGCCGGTGGCACTTAAAAACACCATCCAAATGTGGTTGATGCCAGTGCCGCCTGACTGGCTCCCTGTGCAAGTGGCATGTAAAAAGCACCATCCAAACATGATTGAGTGCAGTCCCCAACCAACTGGCTCCTGTGCCGGTGGCACTTAAAAACACCATCCAAATGTGGTTGATGCCAGTGCCGCCTGACTGGCTCCCTGTGCAAGTGGCATGTAAAAAGCACCATCCAAACATGATTGAGTGCAGTCCCCAACCAACTGGCTCCAGTGCCAGTGGGACTTAAAAAACACCATCCAAATGTGAATGATGCCTATGTTGCTTGATTGGTTCCCGTGCTGGTGGCATGTAAAAAGCACCCACTACACTCTCAGAATGGTTGGAGTTAAGAAGGGCATCCTGCTGTAGAAACTTTGCCAGATCAGATGGGAGCTTGGTGCAGCCTGCTGGCTTGCCAGTCTCAAGTGAAGCCGTCCAACTCATGCCAGCATGGAAAACGGACGTTAAACAACGATGATGATGAATGATGATACTATAATCTGAAATGAAAAATAATAAAACAAGTTTGAAACACCAGGTCATGTCTGCAGAAATGAAACAGTATGCATATGTAACAGAAATAGTTGAATTACACAATCAATTTCATTAGCTGTTTCTGCTATAAGAAACAGTTGTCAATGCTCTGCTTTTACAGCAGAAACAGCTGTAAGCTAATGAAGTTGATTGCATAATTCTTGTTTCCTTGTCATACCATAATCTATATTAATGTTCCGTACTCATCTAATGCTTAGATTTAAAGCATATTCTTTTTATTCTTTTATTTGTTTCAGTCATTTGACAGCTGCCATGCTGGAGCACTGCCTTTAGTTGAGCAAATCGACCTCAGGACTTATTCTTTGTAAGCTTAGTACTTATTCTATCGGTCTCTTGTCGAACCGCTAAGTTATAAGGGTGTAAACACACCAACATCGGTTGTCAAGCGATGGTGGGGGACAAACACAGACACACAAACATATACACACACATACATATATACATATATATATACATACATATATACATATATATATACATACATATATATATACATACATACATACATACATACATACATACATATATATGTATGTATGTATGTATGTATGTATGTATATATATATGTATATATATATATATGTATGTATGTATGTATATATACAGGCCAGAGGAGACTGGCAAACGGCCACGATTGGTTGGTACTTTTATGTGTCACTGACACACACAGACACCAGTCAGGTGGCGCTGGCATCGATGTCCAAATTCATGTGACAAAACCATTGTCAGTAAACTATTCAAAAAGAGGTAACAGTGGCATGGCTTTTTTTTTTATACTCAGGATTCTGACCTTCCTGACACCCATGAAATCTTGATAAAGTGGTCTTGAGTGTAAAGGGTTTATTAGCCTGGGCCCTAAACTGATAAAACTATGACAAAGGAGGTGAAAAGTATACAAGAAGTGAGCAAAATCTTGTCAACGTGGACTTATAACATATTTAGAGCATTGAACCATGCCTGTTCTTTTTATTATTGATTAAGAACAGCTCAGCTATTCCCTGTGGCAACTGTATTGATTTTTAGTCAAATGAGCAGCCATTTCCTTCGTGTTTAGCTTCCTAAGTAGGTTGGCTCTAATTGGAGTGAAAAGAAAATTTAATCTGAAAGAAAAGAGAAAAGCAAAAGAGTTTTATGGTTTGGCTGACACAAATCTTGTTGCTGAATTCCAGCAAAACCGCTGATGTCTGTATGTGTATTACTGTCTCCTCCTCACATGATGGTTGTAAACAAGTGTCCCCATCATGCAAGCGGTGTCCTTCATTTCTAATTTTCAGTGAAGTCATGTCTGGCTATGAGGCAATATTACCTTGTTTTGAAACGAGTGAGTGGTGGTGACAGGAAGAGCATCCAACTGCAGAAAATACTCTTTAACAAATGGGCTTCTTTCAGTTTCTGTCTACCAAATCCACTCTCAAGGCTTTGGTCAGCCCTAGGCTATAGTAGAAGATACTTGCCCAAGGTGCCATGCAGTGGGACTGAACCCGGAACACATGTATAAATATATGAGGGAGTTGTTTCAGTTTTTGCCTACCAAATTGACTGACAAGGCTTTTGTTGGCCCAGGGCTATAATAGAAAACTCTTGTCTGAGATGCTACACAGTAGGACTGAACCTGAAACCATATGGTTGGGAAGCACATTACTTAACCTCATGACTATACCTACACCTATATCGTTATGTTGTGTTTGCGTGTGTGTATGTATGCATGCAGGAGTGGCTGTGTGGTAAGTAGCTTGTTTACCAACCACATGGTTCCGGGTTCAGTCCCACTGCATGGCACCTTGGGCAAGTGTCTTCTACTATAGCCTCGGGCCGACCAAAGCCTTGTGAGTGGATTTGGTAGACGGAAACTGAAAGAAGCCCGTCGTATATATGTATATATCATCATCATCATCATCATCATCATTTAGCGTCCATTCTCCGTGCTAGCATGGGTTGGACGGTTCAACTGGGGTCTGTGAAGCTGGAAGGCTTCATCAGGCCCAGTCAGATCTGGCAGTGTTTCTACGGCTGGATGCCCTTCCTAACGCCAACCACTCCGTGAGTGTAGTGGGTGCTTTTTACGTGCCACCTGCACAGGTGCCAGACAGAGCTGGCAAACGGCACGAACGGATGGTGCTTTTACGTGTCACCGGCACGGGGGCCAGGCGAGGCTGGCAACGGACACGAACGGATGGTGCTTTTACGTGCCACCAACACGGGGGCAGACAGAGCTGGCAAACGGCCACGAACGGATGGTGCTTTTACGTGTCACCGGCACGGGGGCCAGGCGAGGCTGGCAACGGGCACGAACGGATGGTGCTTTTACATGCCACCGACATGGGGGCCAGACAGGGCTGGCAAACGGCCACGAATGGATGGTGCTTTTACGTGTCACCGGCACGGGGGCCAGGCGAGGCTGGCAACGGCCACGAACGGATGGTGCTTTTACATGTCACCGACATGGGGGCCAGACAGGGCTGGCAAATGGCCACGAACGGATGGTGCTTTTACGTGTCACCGGCACGGGGGCCAGACAGAGCTGGCAAACGGCCACGAACGGATGGTGCTTTTACGTGTCACCGGCACGGGGGCCAGACAGAGCTGGCAAACGGCCACAAACGGATGGTACTTTTACGTGTCACCGGCACGGGGGCCAGGCCAGGCTGGCAACGAACACGAACGGATGGTGCTTTTACGTGCCACCTACACGGGGGCCAGACAGGGCTGGCGAACGGCTACGAACGGATGGTACTTTTACGTGTCACCTGCACGGAGGCCCTGATGTTGATCGACCTCAATTTGGACCTCATATATATATATATATATGTATATATATATATGTGTATGTTTGTGTGTCTGTGTTTGTCCCGCCAACATCGCTTGACAACCGATGATAGTGTGTTTATGTCTCCGTCACTTAGCGGTTCGGCAAAAGAGACCGATAGAATAAGTACTGGGCTTACAATGAATAAGTCCCGGGGTCGAGTTGCTCGATTAAAGGCGGTGCTCCAGCATGGCCGCAGTCAAATGACTGAAACAAGTAAAAGAAAGTAAGAAAGAATGCATGTGTGTGTATGTGCGTGTGTATGTGTGAATTTCTACCTGTGTTGTACTCACTATTTCTTGTAGCCATTCTTAGTAATTTTTGTCTTTTGTTTTCAGACTACTTCAAGTTTCTATTTTCCTTAATTACATACTTAAGAAATGCAAGGAGGGAGAGGAAGGGAAAGTTGTTTATTTCCCAGGTGAAAGACTTCACAAGGTGGTGCTATTAAGTTCGACATAGCCTGGACCTATACTGGCCGAAACCTGTCTTAGCTATCCAAGTTATAATTATCTATTGTACTCATCTCCTGTAGGTATATGTGTATATTAGTGTATGTGAATGTGCATATAAAAATGTGTGTAAATGTATATGAGAATATATATATATATGTCTGTTCTTTCTTTCAGCTCTAACATCTAGGTTATTGCTTCCTTGAGAACTGGTGTTGGTTTGTTTATGTCCCCATAGCTTAGTGGTCTGGTAAAATAGAGCGAAAAAATAAGTACATAACTTAAAAATTAAAAATAAGTACTGGGGTTGAACAAACTCTTGAAGGCAGTGCTCCAGCATGGTCGTAGTTCAGTTAGTGGCTGAAACAAGTAAAAGAAGGTAATTAATTACCGTATTTCAACGTGTACAAGGAACCCTTTTTTGTCAGAAATTAGGTTAAAAAATATGGGAGTTTCTTATACATGGATAGTATCATAATCCCTTACAAAACCTTTTTTCCAAATTAGGGGGTTCCTTATACACATTAAAATATGGTAATTGATTAACTCTTAAATAGCTGCTGTAATCAACTCATTGAGTTTTTTGAGGACGTTACCCAAATCACTGATCACGGATCCTGGGTGGATGTTGTTTACCTGGACTTTGCTAAGGCTTTTAACTCTGTGCCACACAAAAGACTTATGGTGAAGCTTTCTGCATTGGGCGTAAGAGACGAACTCTATAACTGGTTGAAGTCCTTTATTTTCGGCCAAAAAGAGGTTGTCACAGTTCTAGGACAGCACTCTTCGCCCTATGAGATGACATTTGGTGTACCACAGGGATCTGTTCTTGGCCCCCTTTTATTTGTTGCATATGTTAATGACATAGATGCTAACTTAAAGAATGCCACAGTGCTGACATATGCAGATGACATCAAGTTGTACCTCGAAATAAAGAGGTCAGATCCTGTACACTATAGACCTCTATTGCAAGCAGACCTGGACACAATGCAGCAGTGGATCATGGACTGGCAACTCAAGCTGGCTGTGGACAAATGTACCACCATGCATTTTGGGAGGAGAAACCCAGCATCCACCTACTCCCTCCACAACACTAGTCTCAAAAAGTCTTCATGTGAACGTGACCTGGGTGTTATTGTCGACAGCGATTTGTGTTGGACAAAACACATCGCTAAAATTGTCAAGAAGGCTGAGGGTGTCTTGGCATCACTCACCAAGTCCTTCATGAGCCGCTCTCCAGCTCTATCTATCTGCGGCTTTATATAGCTATGGTAAGACCTCACCTAGAGTTTACATCACCGGTCTGGAACCCCTGTCTTGCCCAGGATATTAATCGTCTGGAAGCCGTTCAGCGATGTGCAACCAAAAGAATACCCTCCATCAGGCATTTGCCATATTCTGAACGCCTTAATTCCCTGGGCATGAACACATCGAAACTCTGACGTCTGGCAGCTGACTTGGCAGACACCCATAAAATTATCAACCATCGTACAAACAATAACTCTGAGCACCTTTTCAAACTCCACCCATCTAACACCTGTGGACATATTTACAAAGTCAGAAAACAGCACAGCTCCCATGACTTCAGGAAACATTTTTTTCACTCTGAGAGTTGCTGAAGCATGGAACAAACTGCCGGCATCAGTTGTTAGTTGTTGGAGCACTGCATCCTTCAAAACTTCCATGCTTTCTGAGATTCGCCAACACTACACCTGATTTTCTCCCCTCCATACACACACAAGCATGTATCTGACTCGTGCATTGTTCGCTTTCCAGACATTTGTACATTACTGCATATACTCTGACAAGTTGTGGTGCACCTGAGCACTGTATACAATAATTTCATTATTTTTATTATAGCTGACATCGTCAATTGATCTTTCAAAAATTTGACATGCATTCAGCCATCATCAAAGGAAAGTCAGTATTTTATGGCAGTTTTTAATAACGAGATTGTAAATTTTATTGTGCAAGAGACTAACAATTATTATAGAAAATTTTTTTTACTTATTTGAAGTGAAAATAAATATAGAAACTGTAATAATTGGATAATTTCTATGTAATTTTTGAAAAAGTTTTTATTTTTGTTTTTTGCTCGTTTGGCACACACCTTCATGCAACTCTTTCCTGCTGTTTAAAGGTTAATTAATTAATTTTTTTTTTTCTAAATTCTTTCGTTAGGTATGTTGTTCTAACAAGCAAACACCATGAAGGATTCACCAACTGGCCATCTAAATACTCCTGGAATTGGAACTCAAAAGATGTGGGGCCAAAACGAGACCTTGTTGGTTAGTTTATATTTTCCTGAAAATCTCTTCTTCCTCATCCTCCTCTGCCTCTCCCTCCTCCTCCCCTTCACCGTCTTCCTTTTCTCCCACCTCCTCCCCTTCCTCTTCCTCCTCCTCCTGTGCCTCTTCCTCCTTTTCCTCTTCTTCATCTGCCTCTCCTCTTCCTCCTCCTCCTCCTCAGCAGCATTGTCATCATCATTATTCCTACCCCTCCCACCACCACCACCACCATCTTTTCAGACATTGTTATTGTCATCATCATCATCGTCAACAACATCACCTTCATCATCATCACAATCAGCACCATCACTGTAACCATCTTTATCATCACTATTGTCATTGCCATTAACATTTTCATCATCATCATCATCACTACTATCATCTTCATCCAAAGAAAACAATTAAAGGTGACTTCTTTTTCTCTCATCCTTCAGGTGAACTTGCAGCTGCCATCAGGAAGACACCTGTACATTTTGGTTTGTACCATTCTCTCTTTGAATGGTTCCACCCTCTTTATCTGCAAGATAAAGCCAACGGTTTTAAAACCCAAAACTTTGTCATGGTAAGTTCCGACCAATTCCTGCTTACCTTTGTCTGTCTACCTGTCTGTTTGTTTTTTTGTTAGTGTGCCTCTCTTTTAATTTGTGTGTCTTTCAGTGCGTGTGCATGTGTATGTGTGTGTGTGTGTAATCAGCTGAAATTGCTAACATGATCCGGTTCCTGACTGAAGATTAGAGGCTTCGAATGACCTGTCTGTTTTTTTGTGTCGTCTCTTTGTGTAGTTTGCGTTCTTGTCCCCTTTTGTACATTTTATATATAAGTTTTATACATATATATATATATATATATGTGTGTGTGACTGCATGTGTACCGTTGGCGATTTTTTTCCCTCCGTGTTCCCTTCTCTGGATCTTTCCTTTTCCTATGTTTCTGACGAAGAGCTCCGCGTGAAACGTTAAACCCTCCTACTTCTCTTCCTTCATGAGCGTCCAATAATACTATATTTGTTCCATGTCCTCGCGTTGTTGTGTTTTCTCTTGGTGTTTTCATGTTTGGATTAACTTATATATGTATATCATCATCGTTTAACGTCCGTTTTCCGCGCTAGCATGGGTTGGACGGTTCGACCGGGGTCTGGGAAGCCAGGGGCTGCACCAGGCTCCAGTCTGATCTGGCAGTATTTCTACAGCTGGATGCCCTTCCTAATGCCAACCACTCCACGAGTGTAGTGGGTGCTTTTTACATGCCACCGGCACAGGTGCCAGGGAAGTCTGGCATCGGCCACGATCGGTTGGTGCTTTTTACGTGCCGCCGGCACGGAAGCCAGCCAAAGCGGCCTGTAATATAACATATGACAATTATTTGGTTGCCATAATAAAACTCAAAGTTTCGGATGTTGGGGCAGAAACCCGCACCGGCATCTCTTCAGTTATCGAGGCATATTTTGATTGCCTCGATATCCGAAACGCCCTGGCATCTGAAACTCGGAGTTTTATTATGACAACCAAATAATTGTCACATGTAATATTACAGATAAATTCCTCTATTTACATAATATCAAGGTCTCTTTCATTCTTGTGTTGTCTTACCAATACTATCAATAGTGTGTGCCGGTGGCACGTAAAAAGTACCCAGCTGTAGAAATACTGCCAGATCAGACTGGAGCCTGGTGCAGCCTCCTGGCTTCACAGACCCCGGTTGAACTGTCCAATCCATGCTAGCATGTACCTTTGCATGTCGTTTAAGTCCTCCTGCCGAATTACACTCTCTTCCACATGCCCGACAGATATGATTAGTATGGTGTGTTACACCACCACCAGTGGCCAGGTTGTCACTCATCTGTCTCGTTTTATGACTACGAAGATGACTCATGAGTCCAGCTTTACTGAGGCAGGGTCTTGCACAGACATTGCATGTCAGAATCAAAGGAAGACCCTTCCCTTCTGGAAGTGTAACAGCGATGCCCTTCCTGACATCCCTCCTTACTTTCTCATGCGCAACTCGAGTGATACATACATACATACATACATACATACATACATACATACATACATACATACATACATACATACATACATACATACATACATACATACATACATACATACATACATATATATACAACTGCTAAAAGGCAAATACACTGCAGTTACCGTGGAGGAAAAAAAATCTCCCTTATGATAAAAAGGTATGAAAACACCCAGTTCGTTCAGTGTCACCATCTGTTAGGAATCCCAGACATCAATGTTCCGAGTTTTTGACTCTTGTCAATGAGATGTACCTAAGAGAGGCAACTCTGAGCAAACTAAATAAAGATGTAGCTTTATATATAATTCAGTCAACACGTTGACTGATTTGCACTAGTAGATCTGTAATAGCGAAGCCCCCCCCCCCCTACAATTATGCGTGTATGTAAATTGTGCATTAGAGAATCCATGAATTTTCTTTTCCGATATGACTCTAAATAAATTCCTGGATGCTATTCCTGTAACCATAGATACCGTTCTACATTTAAATATTTTGATAAACCTCAATAAATTAACCATAAAATTTTTAGTTATCATTTAATCTCTATATCCTGCCACCCTATAACTTCATCATGATTAATTATTACCTGTTTAATAGCATAAAAAAAAGAAAAACTTTTCCATTTGATTCTTTATCTCTGTGTGTGTGTGTGTCCATCCGGTTGTCTCTCCGTCCATCCGTCCGTCCCTTGACCTCAGTGTTTCCGTCCTAAATAACTATGTATTTTGATATGTTATTAGAAGAAAACAATGCCTGAGTTGTATGAACTGGTTATGAATTACAAACCTGATGTAATTTGGTCAGATGGTGATTGGGAAGCGCCAGATAAATACTGGAATTCAACAGAGTTTATTGCATGGCTCTATAATGACAGGTAGGTACAGTACTATTATTATTATTATTAGTATTATTATTATTATTATTGAATGAGAGAGCAGTGCATGCCATCAAAGTGACACGGGTAAAATATACGAAGCCCAGTATACCCATCATGACTACCCGTCTGATAAGGGTACACCAGGCACATGCATCACAACCATATGTGCACGACATGGTGATCTCATATCAAGATAAACAGCACATGACCTTGTAGGTGGGACCCAGTTAGAATTTTTTTCCGGTTGAGTAGCCCATCCTGCTCAAAAGGTCCCTGAATAAGGATTGTTTAAGGATGTTGAACGAAACACCCATGTTTCTAAAGGTGAATTATCCAAACCTCCAAGAATTCCTCTCAACACATGGCTATGATGCTCCCCCACTACTTCTGCTCATGAACAAAGATGCACATATCGTCAGCCACAAAGGGACAAGATCAACTGGTTAAAGTCAAACAACTGACAAGCAAATCTGTGGTATTGAGCAGAATATTTGCTGTAGCCCATCTTTTATACCAAGACAAAACAATGTACATGATAACACTTGCAATCAGTTAAGATCAGAAGCCATGAGAGCCACTGCCTGGTACTGCATCAGGGCATTTATTATTATTATTATTATTATTATTATTATTATTTTTTAAGGTGGCGAGCTGGCAGACTTGTTAGAACGCCATGCGAAATGCTTAGTGGTATTTCGGCCATCGCTACCTTCTGAGTTCAAATTCCGCCGAGGTTGACTTCACCTTTCCTCCTTTCAGGAGTTGATTAAATAAGTACCAGTTACACACTGGCATCGATGTAATTGATTTAATGCCTTTGTCTGTCCTTGTTTAGCCCCCTTTGGGGAATAAAGATATAATTATCAATGTCATCATCATCGTCGTCATCATCATCATCATCATCTCCTCCTCCTCCTCCTCCACCTCAGGCAGCAAGCTGGTAGTTTCATCAGCATTCTAGGCAAAATGCTTAGTAACATTTTGTTTGTCTTTATGTTCTGAGTTCAAATTCCACCAAGGTCAGCTTTGCCTTTGATCCTTTCAGGGTTGGTAAAATATGTAACAATTAAGAACACTGGTTTCCATTTAATCTACTTTACTCCCTCCTCCCTAATTTCAGGCCTTATGCCAATAATAGTAAAGATTATTACCTCTGCCTTAGCGAAGGTGGAGGTATTGTTTTCAGTCGTATTTGTTTGTTGGTCCATGGACAAGATATCTTAAAAACCGCTGGATGGATTCGGATGAAACTTTCAGAGATGTTTGGCAAGCTACTTACCACACAGCCACTCCTGCGCCATGGCAACATTGGCATAACATTTTTGTCCTGAAAGTGAAAATGACTTCTGCACATATTTCAAATTAAACATTTTAAACGAAATTCTTACCTCACTCTTTGACTCAGAAATTCCTTTTTAATTCTCTCTCCTTTCTCTAATCTCCCTTTTTTCTCTCCAGCTCACTCCTCATTTCTCTCCAATTTACACACCCCTCTCTAATTCACTCTCATGTTTCTTTCTTCCTTTATTTCACCACCACCCCTGCTTCCACCTTCAGTCAACCATTTCCCTCCCCCTCTGTCTGTCTGTCTGTCTGTCTATCTTTCAAGTACATCTTTTACATTGTGATCCTTCAATACCTAAAATACCTTTAACGATCTTGAATTTTCTTCCATTTCTCTGCCTTTCTCTTCCAGTCCAGTGAAAGACACTGTTGTGGTCAATGACCGATGGGGAATTGGAATTTCATGTCACCATGGAGACTTTTACACTTGCCAAGATAGATATAACCCTGGTGAGTACAAAATACCAAATATCAATGACTTCTAGGGAAACGGTATTTCACTATGCAACCCTAATACACTGCAAAGTATAAAGTATGTCAAACATTTCTATAAGTCAATACTGTGTTCAAACTGTGTTGGCAATGCTATTAACACCATTTGTTAAGGTTATTTCTACAGGTTTTTTCTAGAAATTAGAACCAGCATGGATTTTGTTACGATGTTTTGTATCTGAGAGGCATGATGTAAACAAACAATATACTTTATACTTTCTAGTATTTTATGGTTGCGTAATGAAATATTCTGCCCCTACAAGTCATTAATATATATGTTTCTTGATTACCCACAAGGGGCTAAACATAGAAGGGACAAACAAGGACAGATAAACGGATTAAGTCGATTACATCAACCCCAGTGCGTAACTGGTACTTAATTTATCGACCCCGAAAGGATGAAAGGCAAAGTCGACCTCGGCGGAATTTGAACTCAGAACGTAACGGCAGACAAAATATGACTACGCATTTTGCCCGTGTGCTAACGTTTCTGCCAGTTCGCTGCCTTAAGTCATTAATATATAGTGACGCCATCTTGGAAATCTCCAGCACGCATGTGCAGAGTTGGATTCTTCCGGGAGGCCTGCCGGAAGTCCCCTTGTGCGCATGCGCAGAAATCTAGCAGCAGCGAAATTCCCTTGTATCGTTCTCTCAAACGCCAGCAGCTGAACAGGACAATCGTGTTTTATCAGCTCTCTCAAGCTGCTACCTCGTGGCGTATCTCCGCTATGCTTGAACGGAGAGGATTTGGCTCACTCCACTTGACTACTGCGATAAGCTCCTAGGCTGCCGATTAGCCCAGAGGAAGAAATGTATATATTGCGAATCAAGAAATAAATATTTATACTGTTGAGGTTAATCGGAAGTCTTGATTCTTTCCTTCGATTAATATTTTAATGTAAAGGATGCGAGCTGAACCCATCCAGTGCGGGGACCTCTCATTCTGTTACAAATATTTACATACCAGCTTCCAGGAATGCATTTAATATGTAAATTGGTATAGCCAATAATATAACACTGCTATATGCTATTTAAGCAGTGTGTTTGTGGTTGATTAATGGGTTGGATGGGTGCTGATGAAAGAGCAAAGTCTTCTGAAGTATGTCATGTACATCTGTTAGCCATATTTCATCTTTAGTTTCATTGTTTGTTTACATCTGGCATCTTGGATATGAACCGGTGTAACAAAAATCAGTGCTGGTTTTAATTTCTATAGAAGGTCTGTAGAGATAACTTTAACAAATAAAATACCAAATGACCAATATATAGAAAGATAGCTATTTACTACTTGGAACATGTTTTTGTCTGCCAAAATGATGAAAGGGTGCTTCAAAAAGTTTGAAGGTTTACTTAAAGAAGCAACATCACAAGTTCCTGGGGCAGGTGTATAACAGAATTTTGTGTGACATTTAAGCAGGTGAGAGACCAATCTTTTTCTATACATGATGCCAGCCTGTTGGAAATTACTACAACTGTAGTAATTGTGACCCAGCATCAGATGTTACTAACTACAACTGATGTGTGGGATCCTGTTAAACTAGTCTCAACTTTGCTTGATTGGAATCAAGTAGATTTGAGGCCGTGTATAAGAGGATCACTGCACATCAGTTATCGGTTCAAAGCTGACGAAATAAACTGTGACATGCATTCAGTTTGAATCGATCTGTTTGACATGAACTTGCTTTCACCCCCCAAAATCGAAGAAATAAACTGACATGAACTCTAATTGAGTTAATCTTTATTGTTGACGATAATAAGCTGACAAAATTTGATCTTCAGTGTTGAAGAGGTAAGCTGTGGCATGAGCTTGGCTTAACTTAATCTTTTTAAAAATTGAAGAGAGAAAACTGATGAAAAAGAAAATACATTATTCTGATTGTTAACCTCATGTTTTCTACTTAAGATTTAAATGTTTAAAAAAAGTTTAAATAATTTAATTTGTTATTACATGACATATATATACACTGCGATAAATCTGGAGATAATTATCAGTAAACCTTTTTCTTCTTCCAAATGTCATTCATCCAGGTAAATTGATAAATCACAAATGGGAGAATGCCATGACTATTGATAAATATTCCTGGGGCTACCGGCGCCGTGCTCGCTACTCTGACTATTATACCATCGAAGGGCTGATATCTCTACTAGTTGAGACCATCAGGTTGGTACTGACTTTGGTATCTTTTATTGAATTGTTTGGTATCTTTTATAGATAAAAGAATGCCTTGGCAGACTTTTGGAATTGCACACCTACATAAGTTGGATGTACTCCTTTTTGAAACTCTTTTATTCTTTTACTTGTTTCATGTATTTGACTGTGGCCATACTGGAGCACCACCTTTAGTTGAGCAAATCAACCCCAGGACTTATTCTTCGTAAGCCTAGTACTTATTCTATCGGTCTCTTTTGCCGAGAACATAAACACACCAGCATCGGTTGTCAAGCGATGTTGGGAGACATACACAGACACACAAACATATACACACATATATATACATATATATATACATATATATACATACGGCCGTGCACACATAGGCTAGTACACACATACATGCTTTTAGGTAGGTTTTGTCTCACCCCTAAAATACACCCTGTATTCTTAAAATATTCAGAACATTAGTTTTGGTCACACAGAACATCTCCACACCCCTTGTTCTCATTAATTCCTCACCTACTAGATTTGACCGCGGCCTGACCTGTAATTATTCCAACGGACCTTTTGTCGGCCCCCACCAACCCCCCAATTTCAACGTACATTGATAAACAGTTTAACCATGGGCTCTTAAGGAGCGTCCTCGTTCGAATTGCTTTGCTGCGCCTCTGTTTTGTTTTGTTCTGTCAACGTAATTCCTGCTTTTTCCTGAAGAGAAAGCTGCAATATGGTATCCTTATTTAATCAGAATTTGGAAAATTGTGGCCTTTGAAACATGTGTAGAATGTAATAAAAGGAATTCTGTACAATCTTCGTTCAACTCCATTTCTTCCATTCACTAATTATATATATACATACATATATACATATATACGACGGGCTTCTTTCAGTTTCCGTCTACCAAATCCACTCACAAGGCTTTGGTCGGCCCGAGGCTATAGTAGAAGACACTTGTCCAAGGTGCCATGCAGTGGGTCTGAACCCGGAACCATGTGGTTGGTAAGCAAGCTACTTACCACACAACCACTCCTATGCCTATTAGGCACTCCTACGCTTATGGGAAGTTTTCAAATTTATTTTTTACCACATCTTTGCAAATGATGGGTCGTGGTGGCTTATTTTGAAAATATTTGAAAATTTATTAATCCTTCTTCCCTCCCTTCCAGACTGATTATGACCAATTTTGTTTTGCACTGCGCAGCACTTAAATCAATGGGAAATGCCTTGAAGAATTTTGGAAATTGGCTATCTCTATTATGATCCTCCCCACTTCCTTTATTTCCAAACAGAAAATTAAATATAATTTTAAAACAATAGCGAAATTTAAAAAAAATTTAAAAACATGAACAGTTTGCAATTTATTTCTATTTATAATTTGAAAAAAAAAAAAAAAATATATATATATATATAAGCGCAGGAGTGGCTGTGTGGTAAGTAGCTTGCTAACCAACCACATGGTTCCGGGTTCAGTCCCACTGAAGTGTCTTCTACTATAGCCCTGGGCCGACCAAAGCCTTCTGAGTGGATTTGGTAGACGGAAACTGAAAGAAGCCTGTCGTATATATGTATATATATATATATATGTGTGTTTGTGTGTCTGTGTTTGTCCCCCTAGCATTGCTTGACAACAGATGCTGGTGTGTTTACGTCCCCGTCACTTAGCGGTTCGGCAAAAGAGACCGATAGAATAAGTACTAGGCTTACAAAGAATAAGTCCCAGGGTTGATTTGCTCGACTAAAGGCAGTGCTCCAGTATGGCCACAGTCAAATGACTGAAACAAGGAAAAGATTAAAAGAGTATACACACACACATACACACACACACACGGGTGAGCACAGAAGTGCAAAACAAGGTGGTAAAAATAGTACTCGAATACCAAAGGTAGAGTGATATGCTTTTATTAAAGCTGCAAGATTATCACAAAAAAAACTGTTACTCAGAGTTTCAAATTCCCGTTTCTTGAACAGTTGTGATGAAAACTGTCTGATGAATGGGAACGTGAAACTCTGAGTAACAGTTTTTTGTGATAATCTTTCAGCTTTGATAAAAGCATGTTACTCTACCTTTGGTATTTGAGTACTATTTTGTCCACCTTGTTTGTCAAGTGGTGGTGGTGGTGGTGGTGGTGGTGGGGACAAACACAAAGACACACACACACATAAATACATATATATATATATGCATATATATGACGGGCTTCTTTCAGTTTCCATCATTTTAACATCTACTTTCTCATACTCACATGAGATATACCAATCTAATTTATTCTTAGCTGTGGAGGAAACCTTCTAATGAACATTGGACCCACTCATGATGGACGTATCGATCCACTGTTTGAAGAGAGATTGCTCCAAGTTGGTCAGTGGCTCAAAGTCAATGGAGAGGCCATCTATGGCAGCAAACCTTGGACCCACCAGAACGACACATATACAAAGAAAGTTTGGTAAGAATATTTGCTTCCATTATCTTCATTTGTCTGAAATATTTCAGATGTTGTTGCTGACATCATGTACCTTGAAAAACATTTACCAATGTGCCCTTCATTTTTTATAAGAAAGTAGATACATTTGGCTACTATTTCTAGAACATCAATCACCAATGTAGTGACTCCATTGCTTGGGTTACTTCACAAATATTTTGCTATGCATCTATGTGTGTATATGTGTATGAGTCATCATCATCATCATCGTCGTTTAACGTCCGTTTTCCATGCTGGCATGGGTTGGATGGTTCAACTGGGGTCTGGGAAGCCAGAAGGCTGCACCAGGCCCAGTCTGATCTGGCAGTGTTTCTACAGCTGGATGCCCTTCCTAACGCCAACCACTCCGAGAGTGTAGTGGGTGCTTTTTACGTGCCACCGGCACGGGAGGCAGATGAGGCTGGCAATGGCCACAATCGGATGGTGCTTTTTACGTTCCACCGGCACGGAGGCCAGTCGGGGTGGCGCTGGCAACGGCCACGTTCGGATGGTTCTCTTACGTGCCACCGGCACTGATATCACAGCTACAATTTTCATTGATGTTGATCGATTTCAATTTCGATTTCGATTTTCACTTGCCTTCACTTGCCTACAGGTCTTCACAAGTAGGGTTTGTGTCACAAGAAGGAAAGGTATGCATAAGTGGACCAGCTACATCCCAGGTAGAGGCCATGAGTTAAGGTCTCACTTGTCCTGCCGGGTCTTCCCACGCACAGCATACTTCCAATGTGCTCTTCATTTTTTATAAGACAGTAGAAACATTTGGCTACTTCTTCTAGAACATCAGTCATCAATGTCGCAACTCCATTGCTTGGACCCTCCCAGGTACAAATCCAGGCAAGGTCTTTTATGGAAGACCAGCAGTGGCCCATGCATACCAGCTTCCCCTCTTCACATCACTAATGTTATCCAAGGGAAAAGTAAAGGCTGATATTGTTTGGCACCAGTGTTGTTGCAACTTATTTCTACGGCTGAGTGGACTGGAGCAACATGCGATAAAGTGTTCTGCTCAAAAATGCAACACAAGGTTTGGTCTGAGAATTGAACTCATAACCTCATGATTCTGAGCCGATGCTCTAACCACTGAGCCATGCACCTTCATGAGTGTGTTTATAGGTTTCTGCATGTCTATGAATGTGTGTATATGCACGCATAGAGAATATTTCTTTGTCAGTTTATATATATATATCACCGCCGTGACCAACCAGGCTATCAGATGTTGCTACGCATCGCTGGTCACAATGCGTTTGCATTGTTTTAGCCTTCAAATGATGCCACTCCGCTGGCTAAGCGAGCAGGCCAACAGAAGAAAGAGTGAGAGAAAGTTGTGGCGAAAGAGTTCAGCAGGGATCACCACCACCCCCTGCCAGAGCTTCGGGTGTTTTCGCTCAATAAACACTCACAGCGCCCGGTCAGGGAAGCGAAACCGCGATCCTACAACCACGAGTCCGCTGCCCTAACCACTGGGCCATTGCGCCTCCACACAAACACACACACACATATATGTATGAGAGAGAGAGAGAGAGAGAGAGAGATCTTGAAGGTGTATATGTGCATATCAATGTGCATGAGTGTCTGCATATATGCATGTTTAAGTGTAAGTCCTTGCTCAGACCCAGGTTAGTTTTTCAGAGTAGACCTAGTTTTATGATTATTTTACACACACACACACACATACATATTTATTTATCTGTCTGTATGTTTCTCTTCCTCTCTCTCTTTTTCTCACTCCCTATCTTTCTCTCACTCTCTCTATTATATATCTATATAATAAAAATGTACGTGTGTGTGTGTGTCCATCTATGGCAAGAAAGGCTCCAACATCTATATAAAAACTAAAAACTTATTCTTGGGTAAAATTTTATGCCGAAGACAACGGAAGTGGTCCCAAGTCTCTAGCAGCCCTCCGAAGGGAGTGACTAGCCCTTTTCCAACACGTACATATCACAATTCCCGAATAAAAGAACGGTCTAAGGGAGATAACTAAATAAAAGTTTGACACCAAATAACATTACTGTGAATAATTTAAATGTTGTTTGTTCCTTCTCGAGCCATGCCTGGCTCATAAGGGCCAGTTTCCCGGCTTCATTGGCGTATAGGTTCCCCACCTGGACGGGATGCCAGTCCGTCGCAGGTGAGCTGCATGATGCAGGAGGAAAGAGTGAGAGAAAGTTTTGGCAAAAGAGTCAGCAGAAGTTCGCCATTACCTTCTGCCGGTGCCACCTGGAGCTTAGGTGTTTTCGCTCATAAACACACACATCGCCCGGTCTGAGATTCGATCCCGCAATTCCTTGACCGCGAGTCTGCTGCTCTAACCACTAAGCCGTATGCCTCCACAAATAATTTAAATGAAAGACTCAAGAAAGTTTTACCAGGAAATGAATATATTTACAAATCTATAACCTCTGTTGTTGATGACTCAGAAATTGTCACTTACCTGGTTGAGTTCTTAAATTCATTGGAGTCACAAGGAGCACCTCCTCAATGCCTTCGATTGAAAATAGGCACTCCGGTCATGCCTCTCTGCCTGAACTTTTCTCAACCAAAGCTGTGCAGTGGTATAAAATTTGTGAAGAAATTAAAGAAAAATGTCATAGAGGTTGCAATAATTTCTATCTGTGAAAAAGGTGAAGATGTTTTTATTCCTCACTTCCCTTTAATGCCCTCCGATATACCCTTCCAGTTGAAATGACTTCAATTTCCAATACATCCGTCTTTTGCGATGTCCATTAATAAGTCCCAAGATCAGACTTTGAAAGTTACTGCTTTGCAATTAGAGGAGGGCTGTTTTTCACACAGCCAGTTATATGTTGGGGTTCCAGAGTGGGGAGCAAGGACAACGCCTTACTTCCCTGGGCATGGATACATTGACACTCCGACGTCTGGCAGCTGACTTGGCAGACACCCATAAAATTATCAACCATCTTACAAACAATAACTCTGAGCACCTTTTCAAACTCCACCTGTCTAACACCCGTGGACATATTTACAAAGTCAGAAAACAGCACAGCTCCCATGACTTTCGGAAACATTTTTTCACGCTGAGAGTTGCTGAACAAACCACCGGCATCAGTTGTTAGTTGTTGGAGCACTGCATCCTTGAAAACTTCCATGCTTCCTGAGATTCGCCAACACTACACCTGATTTTCTCCCCTCCATACACACACAAGCATGTA